>NC_136977.1:21167327-21369827 GCF_032717465.1 Coenobita brevimanus
AGAGGACCCCTTAAGTTACTCAAAGAATGCTGGCTGTCGGAGGAAGATGACGTCAACCTGCTGGAGTATGTGATGAAGTTCAAAGAACGGCTGTCCACTGCTTTACAGCTGGTGAGAGAGAATTTAGGAGCTGCTCAGGAGAAGATGAAGACTTGGTATGATAAGAAGTCCAGGTTACGCCACTTTCAGCCAGGAGATCAGGTTTTGATTCTGCTACCAGTGCATGGGCAACCTCTTGAAGCCAAGTTTAGTGGTCTTTATTTCGTGGAGAAGAAACTCAGTGATGTCAACTATGTCATCGCCACACCAGATCGTAGACAGAACAAGCAACTTTGTCACATCAACATGCTAAAGTTATATCACAGGCGGGACGAAGATAATCCAGTCTGCACTGTAGCTGTTCCACCCGAGTCTGCAAGTGAAGCTCTCCCATGCAGTATGAGCCTGAGTGATAGTTTAGGGAAGAATCCTGATATCATGAATGATCTCCAGACTAAGCTTTCTCATCTACCTCCCAAGGAAAGGCAGGAGTGTTCGGCATTACTGCAGGAGTACCCACAAGTGTTCCGTGCTACTCCAGGAAGAACCACTGTGTTGGTGCATGATGTCGATGTTGGAGACGCAAAGCCAATTAAATTGCCTCCTTACCGTGTGAACCCGGTGAAAGTTCCTCTCATCCAGAAGAAGCTTGGCTACTTGTTGGACCACAAGATGATTGAGCCCTGTCAGAGCGAGTGGAGTTCTCCTGTCACTCTAGTCCCTAAGCCAGGTGGGTCACAGCGGCTTTGCATTGACTACAGACGTGTTAATCAGATAACTAAAACAGACACTTACCCTCTCCCTCGTGTGGAAGATTGCATAGACAAGATCGGAAAGGCTAGGTACATAAGTAAGTTTGATTTGTTAAAGGGATACTGGCAAGTACCTATGACTGAACGTGCTAGGGAGATCTCATGTTTTGTAACACTAGGAAAGAAAATGTTATTGCAGATTGCTTATCTAGACTTTAGACAGATTGTTTTAGAGTAATAAGAAATTTCCTTTGTAAATTTCTTCTTCTTTATGGGGAGGTGTTACATAGCCTATGATTTCATCATCCTTTGTGTAATTTTAAAGCACAGTATGCTGCATGTTTGATCACGAGCGTGTTCTGCCTCAGTCCCCCCCTTCTACCGTTATAGTAGAGTAAGTCGTCCTTTCTGTTCTTCAGAGTGGGATTGTCAATTCTTTGTCCCCATGGCTTCATTTGCGCGTCCTTCTTACAAGTTGTATCAAGCTCTGCCGGCCCCTATATAATGAGCTCAGTCTCTACATTAATTGCCACTTAGATCTACTCATTTTGTTCACATCTCTGTCCTCCCCTGTACAGTTGTTGTGAGTGCTCAGGAAGTCTCCAACCATCTAGCAGCTGTGTAATTTGAGTATAACTGTTATTGCATTTTTTCTTGTACTGTGTAGCATAAGGTTAATTCTTAGGCCTAGTAAGGTTTTTGTGATTAATGTAAGGTTATGTCAGCCAATTGTTAATAATAGTTTGTATCTGTAATAATTTATCTTGCATTAACTGAGCATTACCCAGTGTATTTTCATTTCATCAGGGCTGACTTAGATAAATTTACTCTTGCTAATTTCGTGTTAATAGAGGCTATTGCAGTTAACCATATATTTAACCTGTTTTTTGCCATTACATTATCCTTATGAGTCCTGAATGTTTTGTTGTTAGTTTGAGCATTAAACTTTAACTTGTAATTTTACCTAACTCTTTTGTTTTGAACCTAGAACTTTACGGGACAGTAGTGATTTTTAGTATTCTCACTTTAAGTGTACATTATCTTTCTCTGTTCCGTAACAATATATATATATATATATATATATATATATATATATATATATATATAATATATATATATATATTTATATATATGTTTACTGAAACACTCACATGAGTACACACAAATACTCAGGCACGCAGAGGCACTTACACACACGAGCGCGCTTACGTACGTGCACACACAAAAATACCCCGGCATCCACAGGCAATTACACGCACACAAGAGACATACATAAGTACACACGCATCCTCAAGCACGCACAGGCACTTGCACAATGCTGGCACACACATACATAAAAACTCAAGCTCGCACGCACAGAGAATTACACACACGAACACACACACATACATAAAATCCCAAGCACTCACACGGAATTATACACACGCATATTCACAAATACCTAATCTTGCATACTCTAACACACATGCTTAAGTACGCACACTAACACCCAAGAGGAGTACCACAGGGTTCAGTGCTGGCACCAATCATGTTTTTAGTGTATATAAATGATATAAACAGTAACACTGGAAATGAGAGCTATCTGAATATGTTTGCAGATGATGCAAAAATACAAAGGAGAATTACCAACACAGACTCTTGTAAAGAGCTACAAGAAGAATTAAATAAACTTCATGAATGGAGTAGTACATGGCAAATGGAATTCAATGTGGACAAGTGTCATGTAATCAACTTTGGTAAAAGTGGAAAAAGACCTGATTGGGATTATAAGTTAGGAAATAAAACCCTATACACATCAGAAAGAGAGAAAGACTTAGGTGTGATTGTCAATAACAGACTATCTCCGGCTGACCACATCAGCGAGAAGGCACGGAACATGTATACACTGCTTGCAAATATGAGAATAGCATTCACATACATAAATGAAGACATGCTAAGAAGGATAATATCATCATTCATTAGACCAACCCTGGAATATGCATCAGTAGTCTGGAGTCCTCATCTCAAAAAGCACATAGACAAGATTGAAAAAGTTCAAAGGGCCGCTACAAGATGGATACCAAGCTTAAGGGACCTAAGCTACGAAGAAAGACTAAATAAACTGAATCTACCAACACTACAGGAGAGAAGGAAAAGAGGTGACATGATAATGCTATATAAGTGCATATCAGGGAAGGAGAAAATAGACATAAATGATTACTTAACATTTGGAGAAGCATCAGCAAGAGGACACTGCAAAAAACTGCATAAGAAGAGAGGTGATAAAGACGTAAGGAAATTCAGTTTCCCAAACAGAGCAATTGATCAATGGAATGCACTACCGAATGAAATAGTGTGTGCCAAAACAATTCACAAATTTAAGGATATGTACGATAAATATGGTTTAAGACACGGGACAGTACGAGCTTGACTCATTCCTGTAAAGATACAATTAGGTAAGAACACGAATACACTGAGATATATGCGAGTATAAATACTCAGACACGCACAGACACTTGGAGATGGACTTAACGCGCGCGCGCGCACACGCACACGCACGCACGCACGCACGCACACACACACACACACACACACACACACACACACACACACACACACACACACACACACAAACACACACACACATCTGTCATGGCGAGTAATTTCCATAAAGTTTTTGAGGTCTGTGGAAGCCTGTCTTATTATATCTCAAGACAAGCTGAAGCATCCTTTACTTTATGGAAAGTACTACTGCCATTGTACTTTGTTCAGTAGAAACTTTCAAACGTATTTTCCCCATCGTCCTTCAGTGTTTCAGTACTGCAGTAGACAGACGGACAAACCAACAGACAAGAGAGACAGACCGACCAACAGACAGAGACAGACAGGCAGGCATTAAATACCAAAACTCGACCCTCTGTGGTAAAGGTAACTAGTAAAGCACTCAATAAAGCACACCTGCCTAGCTCTCCGCGCTGAGCTCCAATTAAGTGACCTGTGTCTCCTTGTCCTTCAAAATGCTTTCTCAAAAATGTAATCACCTCATCGTCTTAGTAGAAATCATACCCATACATCTTAATTTTATCTTCCTATTGATTTTTCTATAACCTGGTAGGTAGTCAGATGTGTACAGACAGACAGACAGACAGGGATCTAAACCAGACCTACGTCAGCTTTGGTGGCGGAGTTAGTAAGGTAAATAAGAACAAAATTCAAGAGTCCGGCAGGAAGTTTTGGAGCAAGTACGTAAGATGAGAGAAGAGTACACATCCACTACCACTCCACCACGATAATCCCAAACACCTTTTAAAATTCACATGCACGTACACAGGCTCGGAGTAGCACAGGCACGTGTAGACGCTGGTACAGTACACACTTGGGAATACGTGCACACAGATTCATGTTCACGTACACAGAGAGTAACACATGCACTTGTACACGGAAGGACACTATATATGCTGAAATATGTGCACACAGAAACAGATGTAAGGACACAAACAGATTCTGATATCAAAAGGTCATGTACGCACCTCTGCGCGCGCACACACACACACACACACACACACACACACACACACACACACACACACTATAGGAATTATGACTTTCTCAGCTGATTTGCATATGAATATCTAGCAAGAGATCACGTGCTGGGCATCTGCTATCAGCCTCCTCACCCCCCATAAGCTCTCTCTCTCTCTCTCTCTCTCTCTCTCTCTCAAGAAGTGATATTGCAGTGTGTACGATAATTTCATACATCATTAAAATATTAACCCCATTACAAAAATAACAATAGGAGAAGCAATGAACACTTTATAATCCCAGAGCAAAATATTAACCATGATTAATCCCATTTTAATAGCAACATTTTAATAATAGTATTGTGTAATATTTATAGAGGAACATGGCCTTGAAAAGTGGCGTAATATATCCGTAGACTTAATTCCTCCATGCTTTATGAGGAAGGGGTTGGTGGTGGTGGTGATGGGGAGGGGGTTAGAAATTAGGTTGTTTTGGCAATGGGAATATTAATGGTGATGGTGGTGGCTGCAATTGTGGTAACTGTGGTGATTGTAGTTGTGGTAAATGTGGCAATTGTAATGTTGGTTGTACAGTAGATGTGGCATTTGTGATGATTGCAGATGACGATGGTTTTATGTTTGAATGTTGTTGTTGTTGCTGTTGTGGTGGTGGTGGTGGTAATGGTGGTGGTAATTTGTGTTTGTGGTGATGACAAGTGTGGTAGGTGATTGTGGTAATAGTAAGTAGTTATAGGTGAGGTAGCCGTGGTGGTTATAGCAATAATAATGTTATTGATATTCGGTAGTGGTTGACTGGTGGAAGAGTAGTAGTAGTTATGACAGGTGTGGCTGGTAGCTGTAGGTGTGGTAGGTTGTTGTGATAGCAGACTGGACTATTGGTAGTAATAGTCACAGAAGGCGCCAATAGGTGTTGTTGTTATGGTAATAGGGAGTTATAAGTAGGTAGTTGTAGGTGTGTGGCAGTTGTGGTATTGTGGTAGGCAGGTATGTGATTATACATATGGGAGGTAGCTTTCGTGTGGTAGTTGTTGTTGTGGTGGTGGTAGACATGACTGTGGTAGGCAGAGGTGTGGTAGTCGTGGTGGTTGTGGTAGTAATAATGTTAGTAATTTTTGGCAGTGGTTTGGGTCAGGCTATAGAATTGGTGGCATTTTACCCCCAGTCACGAGGCACTTTCAGCTGCCCCCTTGTCTTCTCTTTACTGCTTCCTCTTTATTCTCATATTTTCCAATTGTTATTATAATTATTATTATTATTATTATTATTATTATTATGTACAGCAGGGAAGGAAGGTTGTTGGCACACTGAAAGCAGTGATGAGAAATAGGGAGGTGAGTATGGAAGTTAAGAAGTCACTGCATGATGGTATTTTGATCCCTACCCTGACGTATGGAAGCGAGGTGTGGACCTTGCAAGAGGGGAACAAGTCAAGAGTGAGAGCAGTGGAAATGAGTTACTTGAGAGGAGCATGTGGAGTGACGTGGAGGGAGAGGTTGACGAATGAAGAAGTGAAGGAACGTTGTGGGGTAGATGTGGATGTGGTTGAAAAGATTAGGAGAAATACACTGAGGTGGTTTGGACATGTGGAGAGGATGGAGAATGAAAGACTGACTAAGAGGGTGTATGTAGGTGAGGTGGAGGGAGGGAGAGGGAGGGGTAGACCGAGGATGAGGTGGAGGGATGGAGTCGAGAGGTATATGAGGGAGGGGGGGGTGAGTTGGGGGGAGGGGAGTCAAATGGTGGGTGACAGAGTGACTTGGAGGCGTTTTGTCTGCGGCCACCCTTTGCGGGATTAGGGCGTCGGGCTATAGATAGATAGATAGATAGTTATTATTATTATTATTATTATTATTATTATTATGAAAGGCACCATCCACAGTTTACGAGGGATGATGAGAGTGTTGTTAAAAGAAGAATCAGCGTCTGGGTAGAGACATGAGTACCGGTAGACCCTTACCTCGAGACTTCCCCTCATAGTATATGGCGCTCTGTAATAGAGAAATAAATAGTGTTGCTAGATCATTACAAGTCTCACACAAGCTGCGAAGAGTAGTGTCTTAACTGTTTTCCTTACGTTTACGAGATATTAAAATGCTCTAACATCCCGAGGGATATTGGTGAGGGTATTTGGATCTGGGAGCTGGAGAAGCATGGAAATGAAACACCTCGCCTCTCCCTCTAGAAACAGTAACACCTTACTGATTAAGATAAATTATATATAGGAAATGAGAACTGCATCTTCAAGGTAACCATTCAGATGCAGCCAACTTCTCAGCAAGAACCTTCTCCGGAAACCTAGAGATAGGTGTATGTAACATAAACTAACTACTAAGGATTTCAGGGGCAGTGTCCAACTGTTTTTTTTTTAAATAACGTCTCAACAAAGCGTCGGACAAGGATTTAACTTTGGCAGTGCATGTTTGAGACCCCGACCTAATTTGTAAAATTATGCTTTTGTACCAAATGTGTATGATTAAGGCATTTATAAGAGTAAATGTAGGGTAAACTTAGCTAAAATCGTCAGAGGCATGTAGCAAGGCTAGCTTCGGTCACGATACAAGCCCCGCCCACAATTCGGAACGTGACGTCGGTGTGACGTAGTAGTAATCACCGACGCAAGTGGCAGTTCTGTCTTTATATAAGCTGCTTCAGATTCAATGCCTCAGGGTTACTCATATTTCTGAGCTGCGGCTGATTTTTAGAGTGACTGTACATCCCTCCAGACTCCCTATTAGTACATAGTATATGCATCGCCCTCTTACACATATTGTGACGTCAATATGACTTATTCACTTCTGAAGAGTAGTAATCACTGCCTGAGCCGGCACTGCTGGGCGAGGTGATGTGGCGGCCGCCGACAGGCGAGACGTGGGTGTGTGTGTGTGTGTGTGTGTGTGTGAGAGAGAGAGAGAGAGAGAGAGAGAGAGTACAGTATGTGGGGGGGGGTTAGAAAGATAGAAATGCCACTTGCGTCGGTGATTACTACTACGTCACACCGACGTCACGTTCCGAATTGTGGGCGGGGCTTGTATCGTGACCGAAGCTAGCCTCGCTACATGCCTCTGACGATTTTAGCTAAGTTTACCCTACATTTACTCTTATAAATGCCTTAATCATACACATTTGGTACAAAAGCATAATTTTACAAATTAGGTCGGGGTCTCAAACATGCACTGCCAAAGTTAAATCCTTGTCCGACGCTTTGTTGAGACGTTATTTAAGAAAAACAGTTGGACACTGCCCCTGAAATCCTTAGTAGGTAATTATGTTCTTTCGTACACAGTAGGCTTGAGAAAGATGAAGTTAGTGTTATTTCGTATCCTCTCCCCCCTCACATACACGCAAGCATAAATATCGACCTTGGGAACTGTGTGAGGGATTTGTGAGTACTAATATAATTTCTCAGCTATAGTCACAAGTACTGGCAGTGTTCTTAGGCGTGGAATGTAGAGCATCAATAAGGTTTCCTGTTATGTCTGTCTATAGTCAGGGGCCCTAATCCCATAAGGGGTGGCCACAAACTAATCCCCTCCCAGTCCTCCGACATCAGGCCGCCCAATCTCCAGCTCACACCCTCTTTCATACATAACTCCACCCTATCCTCGATCTCCCCCTCCACCTCCCCCTTCCACCTCACTTACACTCTCCCAGTCAGTCATTCAGTCTCTATATAGCCAAACCATCCGAAAGTTCTTGAAATTTTTTAAGTACTGACGCAGATTCTGAGCGCTCTCTTGATGTCTGTATCAGCTGATCGATGTGTGTTTCCGTGAGTTAAAACCCGTCAGTATCGTACCTGATGAGTGTCGAGCATTAATTCCTGGTGTATATTAGCTAGCGGGATATTCAAAAGCAATCTCATCATTCCTCTCAGCTGCGTAGAGAATTGCATTACCTACTTATCGTGTTCGCGTGACACTAAAACCACCAGCGTCGTACCTGAAGTTTGTTGAAAGCATTACAATACCGTCCTGCCGTGTGCTTGCATGACACTCGAAAGCACTCAGTCGCTCTCGTGTGGCCAGTCAGCTCAGACGTGCCTGAGACCTGTGGTAGTGTTGTGCTAGTGTGCTTTAGTGATCTGTGATAGTGGTTGTGTTAGTGTGTTGTAGTGATCAGCGATAGTGCTGTGCTAGTGATCCGTGAGAGTGTGTGTTGTGGTGACCCGTAGTGACCCGTGATAGTGTGTGCTACCTTGTGTGAACTAATGCGTAATGGCTTCCTCGGCAGAGAGCTGTGTCCCCACTGCAGGTACTGAAAAGGACTACCTTGAATTAAAGGAGGAACTTCTCGAACTGAAGCGGGAGGTACAAATTCTCAGGCAGGAGAAGGCACAGGTGAGGGAATTGTTGAAGATGTTGGAGGAGAAAGAGAAAAAGGCTGAAGGTTGGACACTAGTTAACAAGGGTGCAACGAAGTTCACTCTTAAAAAGCAAACGGAAATTAAGACAACTAATACATTCGACGCACTACGGGACGAATGTGAAGGGAAGGCAGAGAGGGAAGTAGAGGAGAAGGACAGTGAGAGAACTTCCAGTACAGGTAAGTATAAACAGAACAAGAAAGGTAAGAAAAATGTTGTTGTTGTTGGAGACTCCCAGGTGAGATATCTGAACAGGGCCATGTATACTCCACTCGCTAAACATGTGTGTCTTCCAGGGGCCAGGGTGGCTAATGTGGTAGAAAAAATTTCAAATATCGTAAAGGAAAGTGGTGACAAACCCACTGTGTGCCTCAGTGTAGGAGGCAATGATATTAGTAGCCGTAAGAGTGAGGTACTGTGGAAAAGGTACAAGTTGATGTTAGAAAAGGTTAGGGAGAGGGGAGGAACCCCTGTAGTGCTTGGTGTTTTACCAAGGTGGCGGGTTGGAAGGGAATGGTTGAGCAGGGCAATAGGGTTTAATTGCCGCCTTGAAAGGTTTTGCAAAGATAATGCAATACCTTTCATAGACAGCTGGGACCGGTTTTATGGACGGAGTGCCTTGTATAGTTGGGATGGGACTCATCTTAGCAGGCAGGGTGTTACTGTTTTAGCTGGAATGATAGATAGGGAGTTGGAGGGATTTTTTCGAGATTAAGAAGTAGGTGTACAGGAAGATGCAGCAACTACACTCAGAAATCATTATTACCATGTTTGGATAGATGCATCGATACTTGCAAAATTAAGAACAAAAGCTCAACCAATAGTGTAGATACATCCACTCAGGCACCTCAAATTGAGCAGGCGATGATAGATGATAGAACAAGCGATGATAGAAGGGCGATAAGCGATAGTACAAAAAATTGTTATATTAGTAAAGTAAAGAGTTTCCCAGTTAGTAATAAAATAAATAACAGCAAATGCCAAGGTAGAGGCATAACTACTAGTAATAATCTGAAAGTGTACTACACAAACAGCCGGAGTTTACGTAATAAAATGGATGAACTGAGGGCTTTAATTTGTACAGAGAAAATAGACATTGTCGTTATTAGTGAAACTTGGATGAACACAGACACTCGAGAATTTTTAGCAGAATATCAGATAAAAGGCTATAATATTTTTGTGTCAAACCGTCAGAGAAGAAAGGGGGGAGGGGTAGCTATTTATGTAAAGGATTCATTAATCTGTTATAATAAAGAAGACATTAAAGTAAATAGGGACACAGAAAGTGTCTGGGTTGAAATTAGTAACAATAGGGAGAAATTAGTCTTAGGAGCAATTTACAGATCTCCTAAATTAAGTAGAGCTGATAGTAAATACCTTTGGGAGGAAATGAGGAAAGCATCACAGTCCAGCTTAGTAATAATTGTAGGGGACCTTAATCTGCCAAGGATAGATTGGAGAATTCAGACAGGAGATGCAGAGTCAGAGGAATTTCTAGAGGTAGTACAGGATAATTTCCTTTATCAGTATATAAGGGAGCCCACCAGAGGTAATAATATACTAGATTTGGTTTTAGCTAATAAAGAAAAATATCATTAGCGATATAGAGGTTGGTGGACGACTTGGTAATAGCGATCATGAAGAAATTAAGTTCAAATTTATTTGGGATGTCTGTTCCACTGAAAATACCTCCACCGTTCCTAATTTTCGTCTAGGAGATTTCGATGGCTTAAGAGCTTATTTTCGAACGGTATTCCACAGGGAGATTAGCTATTGGAGGGAATGCCAGGTCAGTGTGGAATCCCAGGTCATAGGTCAGGCGCAGGAAACACCTGGGGATGTCCGTCAGGTGTCTGTGAGGGAGGAGGTGGTAGATAGGAATGTAGTCCAGGTGACGGAAATTAACTCAGCTACAGTACCAAGCAGACGTTCAACCAGTGAGAAGTATAACGAGTTAATAAATATAATACACGGAGGCCAAGATAGATATATTCCTTCAAAGCCGTTTAGAACTAATGATTCGGAACCTAGATGGTTAAACAACAGATTAAAATCTCTCATAGGACAAAGGAAAGGAATATATAGTAGAATAAAACGTGGAGAGGAACACTTACGTAACCGGTACACAATTTTAAATAGAGAAGTAAAGAGGGAGATAAGAAAAGCAAAGAGAAGTTATGAAATTAAGGTTGCCAGTGAATCAAAAGAAAACCCCAAGGGTTTTTATCAAATGTACCGAACGAAAAATAAAGACAGGATAGGACCACTCAGAACAGAATCAGGTGACATTACCAGTGAAGATAAAGAAATGTGCTCCATCCTAAATAATTATTTCGTATCAGATTTCACCAAGGAAAATCTAAGCCTGATCCCTCAAGCAGCAAATATTTACCATGAGAATACGGAAAATATTCTTAGTAAAATAACCATTAGTAAGGAGGACGTATTGAAAGAAATTAATAAGTTAAAACCTCAAAAATCGCCAGGTCCGGACAATATATATGCAAAAATTATAAAAGAAACCAAAGAAGAATTATGTCAGCCACTTTTAACGTTATTTAATGATTCTTTAAGTTCAGGAGAAGTTCCCGAGGCGTGGAAAACCGCAAACGTAGTGCCCATCTTTAAAAAGGGTGATAAATCAGCTGCGTCGAATTATCGTCCGATAAGTCTAACGTCAATAGTAGGAAAAATGTTAGAGTCAATTTTGGCAAATAAGATTAGAGAACACTTAGAAAGATTTAATCTTATAAACGAAAGTCAGCACGGATTCAGGCAAGGACGATCCTGCCTCACAAACTTGTTGTCATTCTACTCGGAGGTCTATGAGGCAGTAGATAGCGATAAAGCTTACGATGTTATTTATCTGGACTTTAGTAAAGCTTTTGATAGGGTCCCACACGAAAGGTTAGTTAGAAAGGTTCGAGCACACGGTATAGACGGCGATATCTTAAAATGGATAGAATCCTGGCTGAAAGGACGAAAGCAGAGAGTATTAATAAATGGAACTAAGTCGGACTGGGGATTAGTAACTAGCGGTGTACCACAGGGTTCAGTACTCGGTCCCTTATTATTTATCATATATATAAATGATCTAGACTTAGGAGTCAATAGCAGCATCAGCAAATTTGCCGACGATACAAAAATAGGGCGTATCATTAACTCGACTGACGATTGCCATAACTTACAGAAAGACCTCGATACATTGTCCAAATGGTCTAAAACTTGGCAAATGGAATTTAACGTTGAAAAATGTAAAGTACTTAACGTAGGCAAGACCATTGGAGATACTAAATACAGCTTAGATAACAAAGAAATTAGCAAATCGGAATGCGAGAGAGATCTAGGAGTTATGATTAGTAACGACCTTAAACCTAGGCAACAGTGTATTAATGCGAGAAATAAAGCAAATAGGGTCCTAGGATTTATTTCGAGAAGCGTGAGGAATAGATCATCTAAAGTAATACTAAAACTTTATCTAGCATTAGTAAGGCCACATTTAGACTACGCAGTACAATTCTGGTGTCCTTAGTATAGAATGGATATTAATTCGTTAGAAAATGTACAGAGAAGAATGACTAAAATGATACATGACGTCCGGAACCTGTCATATGAAGACAGACTGAAAAGACTAAGTCTGCATTCGCTAGAGAGGCGTAGAGAAAGGGGAGACTTAATTGAGGTGTTTAAGTGGATGAATGGTATAAATAAGGGAGATATTAGCAAGGTACTTAAAGTGAGCATACAGGATAGAACTAGAAATAATGGTTTCAAACTAGAAAAATTCCGTTTCAGTAAGGAAATCGGTAGAAATTGGTTTGGTAATAGAGTAGTAGACGAATGGAATAAGCTACCTAGTAAAGTAGTTACTGCCTCTTCCATTGAGAGTTTCAAGCATAGGCTAGATAAGCATATGACAAATAAGGTGGATATAGAATAAAGAAAATCTTATAACCAATACTAATTCAAAAAATTTTCTTTTCAGGTTACACTATGATAGTCTCTATTCTCCTTTCACACTTTCCTGTAAAATGTCCACGCCAGTTTTTCTATACGGCGTGGTGTTCTTTCTGACTTTTTCCTGCCGGCTTCGGCTGGAGGGTTTGGAGGGCGGGGGAGAGCCTTCTTCTTTGCTGTCCTTATCTCATTCTAGTAGTTCAGTTACTCTTCTAGGAGCTGCCTAGCATGGGCCAACCGGCCTACTGCAGTTATCCTCTCTTCTTATGTTCTTATGTTCTTAAAAGCTTTGTAAAGGATATTTAAACTCTTTTTTCGTGTTTGCCTGACACTAAAGCGACCACCATTGTTCCTGAAATATGTGGGAAGACTTACATTAATTTCTTATCGCGCAATTGCCTGATACCCGAAAGCACTCACTTGTTCCTGGAAGTTTTGCTAAGGATAATTTGACTTCTTATCGTTTGTGCGAGATTTTCAAACCACCAAAAGCGTTTCATATGTGGTGAACACTGAACCACCGGCTTACTGCGTGCCTGCAGTATTTCCTTACCATATGCCTGCAGGAAAATCGAAAAACACCATCGCTGTTCATGAAGACTTTAGAAAACAGTGCATTATCGGAAAATCATGTCTTGCCATTCATGCCATAGTGTCCCGAAAACTACTTACATGACTCAGGTGATGTGACTTGTAGTTTGCTTTTTATTGTGTCTAAAGGAATATCTACATACATTTCCATTGTCTCTGAAAAATGTGGAAATCACCAAATTGTCAGCCTACCGTGCGTTAGCTGCATACTCAAAAGCACCAGCCCCGTCACACACCTGAGAGGTGTGTAGAGTATTGTATTACCTGCATTATCTGCCCCACCTTGCCTCTCAGTAATAGAAATACAGGATGAGAGGCAGCCAGTACCATCACCCAACCATTCAACTCAAACACGATATCCATTTCGTTTGTTGGATTAGCTTACTCGTCACCCAGGGAATACGTGGCCAGTATTTTTTCCCTCTAATCGTACCCGAGATCCTCCGTACTTGAGTGCCTCTTCTCACTGGCTGTCTTTCCTTTCTGAGCGTCCTTTCTTTCTAAATATCCTTTCCTGAGTGTCCCATGTGCGTGTGTGTGCAGGTAAGGGTAAGAGAGAAGCACCCCAGCTCCCGTATAAGCCCGGGGTTAATGGAGGGGAGGTGCAGGCAGGTCAGGATGCTTCTCCATTCTCCGGAAGCTAGCATTTAAATTTCCCACATTCTTCCCTCGCTGAGCTCAGTTGCGTAAGGTACTCTGCACGCTGTTATGGTTAAGAGGAATGTGCGTGAATAAGAGAAAATAGTAAGAATAATTTATCTGCTTGCTTATTTAAGGAAGCCATGTAACTGCTCTTAGTTTCTTTAGGTAACTTTTCCCAGCAGGCTCCCTTCTGGCTGCTGCACTCCAACACACCTTGCGGCGGTAGGAGAGAGGCGTAGGCAAAAATGGAGACCGCCTAATCCATCCTACATCCAGGTGGATTTAGCCTTGCAGTAGTGACAAGCTTTCTTACTTGGATAGACAGAATAGAGCACACACTTGTGTCACGGGGTTTTTAAAATATATCACGGGGTTTTTAAAATAAATGCTAAATATTATTTAATTGACATTAATATTCAATAATATTGACGAGCAGGGACAATGATTGTCTTGCTAAATCAAGCAACGATTCTCTAAGAACGAGAATTTATAAACATCCTCAACAGTACACAGCAGAGACTAATTACTCAATTGCTGTTTCTTAGTACTGTTAGCCTCTGGAGAAAGTTACTTCACCCCTGACAATAAATAACTAATACTAATAATAATATCAGGCTCTTGCTGGTGCTTAACTCCTAGGAGGCACAACGGATTTTAAGTTTAATACACAAGACTGGCCTAAGTACCAGTTATGAAAGGCAGACGTTTATGCAAGCTAGGAGCTATGAGATATAAGCTTAATTGCGAAGAAATGAAACAAGAGTTTACATTACATTAAGCCCAAGAAAAAGAACTGTTAAATTTATTGATTACAAAAATAAATTTAACGTTACATTTCAAATCAAATTAATGAGATCGCACTCAGTCACTCACACAAGAGCTAAATTCTTACGTCTAGGAAAAACACCTTAATTAAACTCTTAAGTCTAGGAAAACGAAAAAGGAAATACTGGTCGATGAATGCTGTGTATCACCAACTAAGGTGGGAGCACTGGGGAACCGTACTAGTGGAGTTTGGGTGCTAGCTGACCTCTCCTCTCACACTTCTGGAGCACAGGACCTCTCTCCGTCACAACAAACACTCGACTGCATAAGTCGTGGGAAACAAAAGCGGAGCACTAGGCCGCATTTTTCTAACGGTCAAGTGACCGAAACGCGCCCAAAACAAATCGCTCAGCGGAAGCGCTAATGTCTCACACAAAGACGATCACGTATGACAATGAAAAATTGATTTGACAAAGCTTCCGTCTGAATGAGCGGTTAACTGAACGATACACAGTGAGTTTTCCACTAATAGTTCATGGCCTTTCACAAAAGGGAAATGTCGCGAATTTGATTCGTGACATTACGCCCCTACAAAATTAAATTTTTTCCTTATGGGAAAAAATTTGTGGATATATATATATATATGTACACATCCTAACTCAGTCACACAAGATTCACACTGTGGTGTGTGTGCTATCCTGCTACAGGAGAAAGTCGCAGTCGCCAGTGAGCGAAAAAAACCTCGTATTTACGTTAATAGAAGCAAGCTTGAGGGAAAAACTCCGTGACGATGGTGAAAATCCTTTTCTCAGGTCAAACTGAGCGAAAGTTCGCTACATTTACACTGACAACTAATTGTTGTGTAGCGTGGTGTATGTAATACACGGTGTAGGTGTGACAGTTGTAGTGTAACTGTACCTACCTGTAAAATGACACAGTAAATAATAATATGGCGACAACAAAGGCAGAGGAGAAGAGGCGGCAGCGTGCGGCAGACGATCAGCTGGCCCGCACAGCAAAACTGCTACACCCATTGCTGTACCTGCAAAACCAATTAAGGTGGAGCATCAAAAGTGTCAATGAGACAAAATTCTTATTACGTTACAATTACTCTCTCTGCCTAGCAATCAGTACATGCTACGAAAAGTATGCTCTAGCTGAAAAATACAAGTGACAGCCTAAGCTTCGTACATTCGAGGTCGCCATTAATTATAGCACAAGATTAGTGTCGGCAAGTTGAGAATCCTTGCGCAAACTCGGGTCTTCCATAGCCTCGAACTGCACACGGGTCCTCAACCTATGCCTTAAACTACAGTACTTATATTAATATCGGGGAGCTGAGAATCCTTGTGCAAACTCGGGTCTTCCATAGCCTCGAGTCGCCTCTGCGTAGTTCTCTCTCGAACTTCCCCCTTAACCTACAGTACTTATATTAGTACCGGGAAGCTGAGAATCCTTGTGCAAACTCGGGTCTTCCATAGCCTCGAGTCGCCTCTGCGGAGTTCTCACTTCCCCCTTAACCTACAGTACTTATATTATGGTCCTTTCACCGCAAGAAGTCCGTTCAGGGTGGGGCCCACCTGGTGAATCACCTCTAGCGATGCTGCCAAATCAACCGTAGTACATGCCTCTCTCTCTCTTATTTCCCATCTATGTGCTATTTGAAACTGTTTTTTATATTCTGTATATAGTAAAGGAAGCTATATAGTACACTGAGTATCACTTTTTAGAATTATAACAACGATTTGAATGAATTCTATGACACATGGCAGTGCTTTCTTCCCATGTTGCCACGCCGTAGAATTGCCAATTTGACCACCAGTTATCGGATTATCACCTATCCCCATCCCACCTGTTTCTCTCTCCCTCTCTCTCTTTCTCTCTCTCTCTCTCTCTCTCTCTCTCGTCAATATAACAGAAAGTTCTGATGACAAAGAAAATTATGATTAAAGATCAGAGAGAGGATTAGGCCGACAGGGGAAACCTCTTAAAAATAAAATGCGCCTAGACTTTTACCTCATAAGTGGTGTGGAAAAAAAATTGGAAATAAATAATATATATATATATATATATATATATATATATATATATATATATATATAGAGAGAGAGAGAGAGAGAGAGAGAGAGAGAGAGAGAGAGAAACAGGTGTGATGGGGGTAGGTAGTGATAATCCGATAATTGGTGGTCAAATTGGCAACGTCGCACTCGGGGGAATTCCAAATTCTGCCACACCCTGAACGGACTTCTTGCGGTGAAAGGACCATAGTATTGGGGAGCTGAGAATCCTTGTGCAAACTCGGGTCTTCCATAGCCTCGAGTCGCCTCCGCGGAGTTCTCTCTCAAACTTCCCCCCTTAACCTACAGCACTTATATTAGTATCGGGGAGCTGAGAATCCTTGTGCAAACTCAGGTCTTCCATAGCCTCAAGTCGCCTCTGCGGAGTTCTCTCTCGAACTTCCCCCTTAACCTACAGTACTTATATTAGTACCGGGAAGCTGAGAATCCTTGTGCAAACTCGGGTCTTCCATAGCCTCGAGTCGCCTCTGCGGAGTTCTCACTTCCCCCTTAACCTACAGTACTTATATTAGTATCGGGGAGCTGAGAATCCTTGTGCAAACTCGGGTTTTCCATAGCCTCGAGTCGCCTCTGCGGAGTTCTCTTTCGATCTTCCCCCTTAACCTATGGTACATATGTATGTACAGGCCCTGGACATAATGTGTCCTGTGGGGCCAATGGGCAAGACGTCAGGTCTGCACCCACTTCACCACTACCCTGTCTCTCAACTGACTCGGAGATTACAGGTGTGGTTATAAACGGCACAGGAAGGACATGTCCCTGATTAGTGGTGTTACTTTGACACACACTGCAGGAACGGACAAAACTATCTATGTCTCGTCCCATCCCTGACCAGAAAAAGTCAGCTCGGATATGGCCCTGGGTCTTCCTTTTGCCCATGTGACCTCCTGAGACTGAACAATGACCCCATTGTAACACTGCTAGGCGGTACTTGGCGGGAACGACAAACTGCAGTCGAACCTCGCCCTCAGGTGTTCGTGACTCACGGTAGAGCCGTCCTTGTTTGCGAAGGAACTTGGCTCGACCTCCCCGTGAATACGTAATCACTCGACCCTTTTGTTTGTTCCGCATGGCAGCAAGTGTCGGGTCAGAATGTTGTTCTTGGACAACAAGTTGACTACACATCAGATCTTGCGGCGATTCAATGATCACTGGGGTGACACAGTCTGGAGCCACAGCCATGGCTTGTGTTACCGCAGCAGCCGAAGTCTGAGTAGCGTCTTCATCGGAGCAACCATCCTTGACTCCGTGAATGTTGCCTACAATTAGGTCAAATAAAGGTTCTGGCATGACAACTGCAAGTGTCGCACCAGTATAAAATGGAGATGCCACCTGGATACATGCCTCAGGGAACAATCTCACTGATCCATCAATAAGGTTTGCATGGATCTGTCGACCTGTATACTGCTCAGGCCGAACTAGACTCTGCTTGACAGAGCAACCTGAGGAACCATTATCTCTCAGGACCTTCACAGGAATGCCTCCCACAAACCCTGGCTGAACAAGGAAGGTACTGTCACCTGTGGGAGGGCCTGTGGAGGAAGCAGCTAGCCAATCATGAGGCTGCTGAATAGATGCGGCAAACATTGCGCCTTGAGAATTATATTGGGAAGATGGAACATTGGCCATCTGTGGAGGGGGATTCACTGTCACTGTGAGACTAGTGAACTGTGGGGGAGTACCCATACTGGTAGGGACGTGACCACCGTGCTGCTGCTGAGGAATGAAGGCTGCTTTCGCTTCCTGCCTCTTTTGAGCTGGTGGTGAAAAAGTTTGTCCCGACGGTCGGTTGCGTGGCTGATACTGCTGCTGGTTAGGTTACTTGTTGTACCTCTTCCACTCAGGTTTCTGAGTGTTTTGCCCCTGGTCCTTCCCCTGCGGTTTTTGACCTTGGCCATTACTCTGAGAATGGCCTTGTTGCTGGGGTTCAGTCTGAGATGGCTTCCCAGACTTGGCAGTATCTTTTCTGCTCCAGGTGTTTTGCTTGATACCCGTATGCAGTAAAGAATGCGTCAGCCTTCTCTACCATTTGGCTGGCATCTTTCACCTGGCAGATCTTAAGCTGTGCTATGAGCTCAGCAGGCCACGACCTCTCCAGCTGTGTACGCAGCATAAGGTCAATTATCCCCTCACGCGTGGAAGGAGTTTCATCTTTCTCCATCCACTCATTTAAGTAAGCAGTGAGACGATCAAGGAACTGAACAGCTGTCTCCTTGTCTTGGAGACGAGCTCGCATGAACTGAACTTTGGCGTCGTCTACTGTGAGACCATACGCCTTAGTGAGTGCAGCTTTCATCATCTCATACGTGAGATTGTCTCCACGAATTCTGTGGAGAATATCGAGGGCAGGGCCCTCAAATAAACTAAGAAATTGGATTCGCTTAGCTGCCTCATCCAGTTGATACATGTCTGCCATGTCCTCAAAACGAGCTATGTACAGCTCGATTCGCTCGCTTTCCTTGTATGAAGGAAGCTTGATGCGTGGGGTTGCCAGGACATGTGTAGGAAGAGCGCTAGTGGAGCTTGGACCAACTGCACCGGATGTCTGAAGCCAAGGTATCTCGCTTGAGCTTCATTATTTCATATTCGTGTTTTTCACTTGCTTCTCGCTCGGCACGTTCGTGCTCTCGTTCTCTCTCGCGTTGTTGTAACTCGTATTGACATTCTCTCTCTCGTTCCTCACGCTGTTCTCACTCATGTTCTAAGTCGAGTTCGCGCTGTTTTTGCTCATGTTCGCGCTGTTGTCGCTCTTTTTCTAACTCGAGCTCGCGTTGTTTCTGCTCATGTTGGCGCTGTTCTCTCTCGTATTCACGCTGAATCTTACGCTCTTCACGGGCATCATTCTCGCGCTGCTGCTCCTGATTATGCCATGAGAGTATATACTCTTTAATTTCGGTTGAGTCCGAAAGACCCATTTCTTTGGCTTCCTGTAAAAATACAGTGGTAGCCATGGCGCTAATTTATTAAGTACTCCGAAACTGAGTACTGACTGCTTCGCAACGAATGCTAATAACACAAGTAAAGAGTACATACACAAGCTAGTGGTGACCAGTCTTATCTAGTTAACTGGAAAAGAATAAAGTAAAAATGCCAATAACTGAAAAGACTCAATAATTAACACAATGGGTACGGCGGCTACCCAGGAGCGAATAAAATCGTCTGGCGTTACCAAAAATAAAGTACTAAATAGTTAAGTACTCTATGGATTAATAAAGCAAAAATTCACTTGCTAAATTAACGGTAAACACCAGTAAACTTGTGCCTATAAACTTTAATGATAAATTCCTAAATATGAACAAGTGAGTACTATCTCGTGAATAGCTTTAGAGCTAGGAGTTAATATCCTGGCGAGGTCGCCAATTGTCACGTTTTTTTTTTAAATATGTCAAGGGGTTTTTAAAATAAATGCTAAATATTATTTAATTGACATTAATATTCAATAATATTGAAAAGCAGGAACAATGATTGTCTTGCTAAATCAAGCAACGATTCTCTAAGAACGAGAATTTATAAACTTCCTCAACAGTACACAGCAGAGACTAATTACTCAATTGCTGTTTCTTAGTACTGTTAGCCTCTGGAGAAAGTTACTTCACCCATGACAATAAATAACTAATACTAATAATAATATCAGGCTCTTGCTGGTGCTTAACTCCTAGGAGGCTCAACGGATTTTAAGTTTAATACACAAGACTGGCCTAAGTACCAGTTATGAAAGGCAGACGTTTATGCAAGCTAGGAGCTATGAGATATAAGCTTAATTGCGGAGAAATGAAACAAGAGTTTACATTACATTAAGCTCAAGAAAAAGAACTGTTAAATTTATTGATTACAAAAATAAATTTAACGTTACATTTCAAATCAAATTAATGAGATCGTACTCACTCACTCACACAAGAGCTAAATTCTTACGTCTAGGAAAAACACCTTAATTAAACTCTTAAGTCTAGGAAAACGAAAAAGGAAATACTGGTCGATGAATGAGGTGTATCACCAACTAAGGTGGGAGCACTGGGGAACCGTACTAGTGGAGCTTGGGTGCTAGCTGACCTCTCCTCTCACACTTCTGGAGCACAGGACCTCTCTCCGTCACAACAAACACTCGACTGCATAAGTCGTGGGAAACAAAAGCGGAGCACTAGGCCGCATTTTTCTAACGGTCGAGTGAGCGAAACGCGCCCAAAACAAATTGCTCAGCGGAAGCGCTAATGTCTCACACAAAGACGATCACGTATGACAATGAAAAATTGATTTGACAAAGCTTCCGTCCAAATGAGCGGTTAACTGAACGATACACAGTGAGTTTTCCACTAATAGTTCGTGGCTTCTCACAAAAGGGAAATGTCACGAATTTGATTCGTGACAACTTGAAACATGGCGTGTGTGTGTGTGTGTATGTGTGTGTGTGTGTGTGTGTGTGTGTGTGTGTGTGTGTGTGTGTGTGTGTGTGTGTGTGTGTTTGTGTGTGTGTGTGCGTGCGTGCGCGCGCGTGCACTGGTGCGCACCTTGAAATTTTACGTTTTTTTTGCTAGTTTGGAACAATAGAAAAATTTATTATACAAATAGCAAAACAGATACCAAGGTCATAATATTATTTTTAATAAACGAGCTCCTAGGAGTGATTATTACTGCAAAGCAGTATCGTAGCACCAAGAAAACAGGAAAAAAAAAATGAGAAAACGGGTAGAAAAGAATGGTTAGGGAAAAGAAGTATGATACAAAAGAATTGTGAGAATTTATGAGAGAAAAGAAAGTTTAGAGTTGTCACAGGCGAAACTGACCATGTCCAAATATACGTAAATCCGAAGCAAGGCAGGAATGACTGGTTGGGGAAAGGGGGAGGGAGGGAGGAGAGGGAGGGGGAGGGGAAAGAGAAGGAGGAAGAGGAAAGGAAGAAAAGGGGGGGGGGGAAAGGAGTGTAGGGGAGGAGAGGAAAGACGAGGAAGAGGAGGGACAAATGGAGGAGGGGGAGGAGGGAGAAAGGGGAAGAGAAAGAAGAAAGGGAGAAGTAGGGGAAGACAGCCAGAAGAAGAAGAAGGGAGGAAGAGGAGAAGGAAGAAGGTAGGGGGAGGGGTAGCCAAGGGAGAAGAGTTGGGAAATAAAAGTGAGAAGAGAAAGAGAGGAGGAAGGAAGGAAAGATATGGGAGAGAGATTGGTTGAGGAAAGGATTAGAGTAGAGGAAGAGGGAGAAAGAAGAGAAGACGGAAGAAGTACAAGGAAAGAGAAGAGAAGAAGATGGTGGCTGGAAAAAGAAATGAAGAAAGAAGGGAAGGAGGAACAGAAGAAGGAGGTGAGATAAGCTAAGAGGCAGCGAGACACGGCCCAAACTACCGAGTGGGGGGACTTAATTCTCAAGAGGAAATCCTGCACGACTACTAAACTCAACCTGATCATAACCCCAACCCCCGCAGGAGCATCCTACCCTCCAAACCCCCCCTCTCATAGCCCCCTCCCTCTTCTGACCCCTCCCTTCTCTCTCCCCTTCCCCGTTGCCCCCTATCCCTCGTGAGTCCTCCCTTTCTCCCCTCCTCCCTGTCCCTCCTTTTTCACCTCCTCTCCCTCCTTCCTCTTTCCCCTCCTCTCCTTCCCTTCCTCCTCTTTCCCCTCCTCTTGCCCTTTCTCCTCTTCTCTCTCTTCCTGTCTCTCCCTCTCTCTCCCCTTCCCCCACACCTCCCTTACTTATAGCCCCACTTCCCCTCTAGATCCCCCCTTTCTCCACTCTCTCTCTCTCTCTCTCTCTCTCTCTCTCTCACCGGCCACCTCTATCGCCCCCCCTCATTCCCCTCTTTCCCCATAAGCATATAGTTTTTGTTAATCGAACCCCCCTCCCTTCTCCGCTTTACACTGTGAGGATTATAGATTTCAGCGCACCGGAAAGGCATTTAGAGACAAATTAACCTTTTCCTTGTTTTTCAGCTGAGGTGGGTTCCATTACGGTCAACAGGGAGGGGGAAGGGATAGGAGGGTATGGGAGAGCAATGGAGTGGAGAGGATGGAAACTGATCGGAAAGAGGAGAGGAGCGGAGCGGGAAGAACAGAGGAGAGAATGCAGACAGAGGAGGGTGGTGTATTGGATGGAAAATGATAGGAGAAAGGAGGAAGGGCGCGTGCAGATGCATGGAGCGAAGAACAGAAGAAGGGAAAGAGGGGAAGAGAGGATATAAGGAGAGGAGAGATTAGAGGCTGGGAGAGTAGACAAGTGGGTGGAAAAAGAAGAGCTGCAAGATAGGGAAGTGAGGGCAGGGGATACGAGCAGAGATGAGCAAAGAAAGAACATGAGAAGAGAGGCGAAAAGCAGAATTCTTGTGAACCGGAAAGAGAGTAAGAATCGAGAAAGAAGAGTTAAGAAGATAACATATAAGAATAGATGAGAAAGAAGTTTAAAAGAGGAGAGAAAGTAGGTACACGAGAAAACAGAATAAGAGTCGATGGAAGAGAGTAAAGTAGACAAAAGCGAAAAATCTAGAAAGAAAAAGAGAAAATGAGTGGACACGAGGAAGAGAATAAACGTCGAGGAAGAGGACTTTGGACGACAAAAAAAAAAAAAAAAGACGAGTCGAGAAAGAAGAAGAATTAAGAAGAGGACAAGAAGTGCACACCCTCCTTTACCGAGTCATGCTTCACCTTCCTTACATGACCAGATCAGTCGAAGCAAAATCTTATGAAGCAACAGCAACGTCCAGATAACCAGAATTCCCACCCACCCTCCATGACTCTGGTTAAGGCCTGGACTGGTTCATTTACCCCCCATACCTCCCTTCTCTCGTCCCCTTACCCTCTCACACCCCTCTCACCCTCCCATTCCCCTCTCACACCACTGGCATCCCTCACACACCCTTTGTACTCCTCTCGCCCCCCACTCCCCATAAGCATCCCTTCGCACTCCCCACATCCTCCATCTCTTCCCTCCTTCCCTCGCACCCCACCACCTCTACCCCCACCCCCACTCCCACTCCCACTCCCACTCCTAATGCCACCCTGGACATGCTTAGGAGGTCGCATCATCGGGCGTTAACTCTTAATGGGGTCAGGGGTCATGCGGATTTCTTCATATGCTCGCGCACGCACGCATGCACTCACGTACACGCGCGCGTTAATGAATAATGAAAGATCTGCTACTGAAAAGGTCACTGGACTATCTTAGCCTTGACGGTTTTTCTTCACATTCATCTTTTGGATTCATTTTCGTTTTGAGAGGGGAGGAATTTCTTATAAGTCTTTCGATATAAGGACGTCTTAATTTTTTTAGTCGTGTAACCACTGGAAGGTTGTATTCAGTTTAAGGCGACCTTTCGTAATGGTGCGTTATTTGGATTTTTTACTCCTAGCAAAGATGGTATTTCCTCACTTTCACTTATTTTTTTTTCCTGCTACCGTCTGAACATTTAATTATGTTAGGAATACCTCTCGTAGGAAAGGAATTATTGTTGTTGTTCTTTTTGTTTTGTTATTATTATTATTATTATGGTGTCTGGCAATAGATGGATAGATAAATTATTATTATTATTATTATTGTTATTATTATTATTATTATTATTATTATTATTGTTGTTGTTGTTGTTGTTGTTGTTGTTGTTGTGGTGGTGGTGGTGGTGGTGTTGCGGTTAATTTATTATTATTACTATTATTATTATTATTATTATTATTATTATTATTATTATTACTATTATTACTATACAGGTCTACATAATCAAACTTTTTTCTCCCATCAGGTATAAAATATGACATTTCTAGACCTATTTTTGTCGACAATCACGAATCTGCAGTCCATTTAGCTTAGCACGTCACAATTTTATGGAAACTACCTTTTATCATTTTGGTTGAATTTTACCTCTGGACGCATATGCTTACTTATAAAAACGAAGTTTTTCTAAGTATATTTAAGGTTTCGAAATTTTTTGAAGTATGTCGATTCCTCGTATAAATTCAGTGTCTCCAGATAGTCCACATACATGTAGTACTTTCATCTAAACTGACAAAACAGGAAACTCTCCTGCAAGACATATAACAGAGTGAGTTTCAGTGCACTTTTGCAAAGGTCAAACTACTCAAAATCGTCAAGCTTTAGACTTCCTTCCATGCTACGTTCCAGGCTCGTCCCTGTACAGCATCCAGCAGTAATCCGCGAGCATACTTTCATTCCAGATTGCGATGCTCTATTACACTGTAATCTTGATGGAAGCTTTATCCCTGTTCGTCAGGGGAGTAATACCGCCTTCAAGCTTTTCTTCGATGAATCAATGAATAAACGCCACTGAGAAGAATCATGCTTCTTAAAGCAGCGGAACAATCTATCAATGTCGCTGCAAAAACATAGTGGTCCGTCAACAGAGAAATATGAAGAAAGATCTTCATTTCGTTTTCTGAAGTATGTTACCTGAACATCATTCTTAAACAGACAGTTTCCTTTCAAACGGGATGCCAAAAGTTCAGCATTGTCCTTCGGTAGTCCCAAATCTCGAACTAAGTCATTCACCTCTCCTTGAGAGAACTGTTCAGATGTGTCTCCATTGTCGGCTAAAAACTCTGCATCCTCAGCTGTTTCATCTGACTCAGTTTGGGATAGATCTTCGTCCTCATCGTCGGTACTGGCGTTACCAACTCCTGGTGGTATTGGAATGGAAAGATCTTCATCGTTGTGCGGCACTGGTCTTATAGCGGATTCCAAACTGGGGTAAGCGATCTTGTGCTTGTTCTTAACAGAAAACCCGGATATGTTGACCTTGCGGAAGTAACAATCTGTAGCATGATCTTTCGGCTCCCTCCATATCATAGGAACGGCGAATGGCATTCCCTTTTTCTCTTATTCAGCCAATCTCTTAGTCCATTCGAACAAGCTGTACAAATGACATGCGGTGTCCATTTTCTGTCTTGATCTGCAAGAGCACAGCCGAAGTACAGATGGTAAACCTTCTTGATATCGTTCGCGATGTTGCATCGCTGTCCCTTGGGGGTGAACGAGCCACAGACATAGCAGAAACAATGGGGGCTATTTTTACATTGCCTTGATATTTCAACTGATTCAGTAAACAACAACAGCTGCAAAAAAAATATAAGCAGGGCTAAGAAGAGGAATTTATGTGAATATTGTTATATACGGTTTCAACATGAAGGATCATCAGTCATCGTAAGAACTAGACGTGGTAGGAAAAAACGGATGTGATTTTCTGAATCAGCACCTAACACTGTATCAAGAGCACCACAAAACATTCATGATAATTTTTTACTCTTGACTTATTGTTATTATTATTATTATTATTATTATTATTATTATTATTATTATTATTATTATTATCATTATTATTATTATTACTTTATTGCTGTTGTTTTAAAAGACAGAAATACTTTACCAGGTCTTCCCACCTCAAAAAACAAAATTCTTAGTTTTCCCCTACTGAGAAAGGTGTAAATACTTTCAGCCTCTAAGACGTAATAACTTATTTGCCTTAACATGACTCTCACAAAAACCCTGTGGGGAGTGCCGTCCCCTCCTGCCCCCCGCCTCTTTCAGATGAGATAACTCCACGCTCGATAACTGGCTCATGGCCGATAAATTAGACGCAGAGGGTTATTAAGCATGTTAGAAAGCAAAGTAATAATTAAAGTAATAAACTGACTTCTCTTTGGGGGGTGATATTACTCTCTCTCTCTCTCTCTCTCTCTGCGGTCTTTCTTCCTGTTTTCATACTCCCTCCCCTATTCCTCTCCGGTTTCTTCCTTTGTGGATTCTTCCTTGTTTTTACATTCCCTACGATTTCCTCATTTGTTATCGCTTTTAATTTTTTGCTAAACGTATTGGAAAGTCAAGTTGCCAGTCCAAGTAATGACTCTACTTCTCTTAATGGAGTGACTGCCGAATTTAGTGAAGCTGCTGTGTCACTCCCTCTTTACGCAGCACAGGCGTCACGTGATTCTCTCTCTCTCTCTCTCTCTCTCTCTGACGGGAGCTCACCTGAAGGATGTTGGCTAAATTACTCTGAATCAAGACACAGTCCAAGAAGACGACAAGTAATAGGAAAGACGTACCGAGACTGAAGAACTAAACATTAGGTCAAATATAATGGAACTTTAAACGTAATATGATACAAAGATAAGAGACCTTTAAATGTGCTTGGGTTTGGCGATAAGAGAATTGAGAATAGTAAGGTTAAAGGATAAGAGAATATTAATTATGAATGGAGTAAAATATAATAAAACATCACACGTAATAGGGGTCAGAAGTGATGGAGCTTTGGGTATGATGAGGCAATAAGAAAAAAATAGGTTTTAATTTGCCATGGTTAGAGTTCAAGCATTTAATTTTTATTGTTGTCGTTTTAGAACCCTTTACATATCACTGCAGTCAACTATAATGCATCTTAAGATTTATTATTGGTCATAAATGGGACCTTTTTATTTGACTGGGACCAGCTATATGAGAATTTTGCATTTAAGTATGGTCATAGATTATAGATTTGTAAATATAATTCCCACACACAAAAAAGAACTTCGAAAATGAAATGGGATTACATTATTTTCCTTTAATTATGTATACGTTTAAAAATAATGGATCTTCAGATATAATTACAGTCAAAGACTAGTGACATTTAAAGGTAACTGGGGTCAGCGAATCCACCTCACTGATGGAAAGGACGCCAAACAATCCACACACTTACAAGCGATTTATGATGATTTGCATACTTGTTAATGTGTCCCTGAGAATGCTGCCCTTTGTGATTGTATAATCACAGGGGAATTACTCGTTTTAATGCTTTTTAACTTCAGGTTTTCCGTGTTAATGCTTGACTTCTGGGGTTGTCTGTTTTAATGATTGACTTTGGGCTTTGTATAAGCGCTTTACTTTGGGCTTTGTTTCAGTGCTTGACTTTGGGCTTTGTATAAGTGCTTTACTTTGGGCTTTGTTTCAGTGCTTGACTTTGGGCTTTGTTTTAATGCTTGTCTTTGGGCTTTCTGTTTAAATGCACACCTTTGGGCTTTCCGTTTAAATGCTTAACTTTGGGCTGTGTACTTCGGAAGTCGTGGTTGGATGTTTTAGTTGTCATATGATTCCCTTCAGTTGAAATTCCTGTCTTATATATATATATATATATATATATATATATATATATATATATATATATATATATATATATATATATATATATATATATATATATATATATATATATATATATATATATATATATATATATATATATATATACATATATATATATATATATATATATATATATATATATATATATATATATATATATATATATATATATATATATTACCGTCAGGCGATTTTATACAACTTTAGGCAAACCTCTGTCGTGTCTGGGCTGGTTTGTTGCTTACCTACCTGTGCAAATTAAACTTTTTGGTAGGATGCCCGTGTTTAAGATGAAAGGGAAGAATTTTTGACTTGGAGAGGTTAGATATTGCCTCCTCTCACCCCTTCAATACGAGAGGCTTCCTGAGTTGTATGAAGTCGTCCGGAGATGGCAAGGATAAAACTAATTAAACGTCAACACAGTAATGGGTTGTTAAACAGGAGTATAGACAACCGTTTCCTGCACAGAAAATGTAAAGACGCATTTTCTAATTGATTAATTTTAAAGAAACCTTTGATAATTAGTACAAAGACAACACGTTATAATTCAATAGGTTTACAGAGGGTGCTTTATAATCAAGTGAATTTAAAGATATTATATTTGATATCACCAAATACTACCTCAGTAAATATGAAGTCAACTTCTAATCGTTTAAAAGACATATAGAATACAAACTATTAACTCCACAAATATAGTCCAGATTTAACCAACATAACAAACATAAAAACCAAGATTTACCAACTCATAAAGAAAAAGAACATCATAATTCATTAGCATAAAAAATACTATATAAATCTTAACATGCATAGCTAACAAATTTACTAAGTGCATATTTGTTAAGTCAGAATTCATTAACAAGGTAAATATATAGGACACTGATAAATCATTAGGTATAAAGACAGCATTAACAAGCGTCATAAATTCTAATAAATATAAAGTCAACGTACAGTAATTCTCTGGAGCCTAAATACTCGACTAATCTCGCAGAAGCATAATTCCATAAGATGCACCTAGACAAAACTAATGTCCGTAAGCAAGGATTGAGAGTTAAGTTGAGAGTAACCTTTGCTCTATGACTCGTCCTAGGTAGGGGAAAGTCTGTTTGGGTTTCTTTACATTGACCTTCCCCTTCTCCTTCCCTGGCCATCCCCAGTTTGTATGGGTGGAGTCGGTGGGAGGGAAGGGGGGGGGAGAGGGGGGATGAGAGAGGGTAAAATGCTGGGGCGGGATGGGTGAGGGTAGAGTTGGTTGAGGAGAAGAAAGACGAGGAAGAGACTGGTAAGAGTGGGGAAGGCAGAGGGGTTTTCGTGGGGAAGGGGGTAGATTTAGGAGTGAGTCTGATAAGGAGTAACGATGAGGGAGGGGAGGAGTGGGGTGAGGGACGAACACATGACAGAAGAGGTGAGGGAGGGAAATGGTGAGGGTGAGGGAGGGGAAAAGTGAGGGAAAGGGTGACGAAATAGGCGGAGCGAGGTGTGTGGGGGAGATGAGAGGAGAGTGAGAGAGAGGTGGATGAATGGCAAGGTGAGGGAGGTGTAGTTAAAAGGTAAGGTAAGAGTGAGGGGCAGAGTGAGGGAGAGGTAGCTTGAGGAACAGGTTAGGTGAGGGGAAAGGATGGGTGCAAAGTGGGGAGAGACGGTGGTGTGAGGAGTTAGGTGAGAGGGGGATGGATGGAGGGGGTTGGTGAGGTAAGAGCTGGATTAGGGGATGAGAGGCAGGGTGACGAATGGATAGGGTGAGCAGAGGGGGGAAGACCTGGGTGAGGGACAAACTAAGAGAAGGACAAGGTGAGGGAGAACTGGGAAGGGCAGGGTTCCATGGAGGAGTGAGCGAGGCTAACAAGGATGAGAGGAAGGTTAAAGGTGAGTGAGGGGCAAGGGGGGCTGGGTTAGGGCAAAACATAGGGAGTGCACACTGGGGGAGAGGCATACTGAGAAAAACTGAGGAAGGGTAGGATTAGGAGGAAAAGTGGGGAAGGGCCAGATGAGAGAGGTCTGAACCCTTTGTTAGTCCTGTGGGTATTCAAACGTGGTTAGTCCGGTGGGGTGTTACAACACCCCAATACAAAAATACATGAAGTGTTACTAACGTGTAAAATATATTCATATTGCCGCTTCAGCATATCTCTGCAATCACTAATGAAAAGATTGAATGCCTTGTAGGTGGTGTTGGAGTGACCCTGGTGAGGGAGGGCAGTGTTTGGAAGCTCCATGTGCTGTTGTTTGCGGGTGGTGCTGTGTTGTTGAGTGAAGACGGGGGGTAGCTGCAAGGCTTGGTGGATGAGTTTGGGAGAGTGTAAGAAACGGAATTTAAAGGTGAATGTAGGGAAGAGTAAAGTTATGGTCTTTGAGAGAGGTGAAGTCAGTGAATGTACAGTGAGATTGGATGATGAGGAAATGGAAGATGTGAGTACGTTTAAGTACTTGGGTAGTGTGATGAATAAGGATGGAAGTTTGGAGGATGAAGTGCTTGGAAGGGTACAACAAGGAAGAAAGGTTGTTGGTTCCTTGAAGGCAGTGATAAAAAACAGGGAAGTGAGCATGGAAGTGAAAAAGTTATTACATGACAATATTGTGATACCAACTCTGACGTATGGAAGTGAAGCTTGGACGTTGTTGAAGGGACACAAGTCAAGAGTGAGAGCAGTGGAAATGAGTTATTTGAGCTGGGCATGTGGAGTCACATGGAAAGACAGACTGACAAATGAGAATGTGAAGGAACGTTGTGGTGTGGATGTGGATGTAATAGGAAGCATTAGGAGAAACACACTGCGGTGTTTTTTTTTTTTTTTTATGCGAGGAAGAAGGAACCAAAGGCCATGAGCCCACAGTAACAGTTCCCTCCAAGAGAAAAACAAAATACAATAGAGAGCCAAATTCAAGATCCGATCATTTTGAGATGCCTGGACACACTGCGTTTGAAAGACTGGAGATCATAGGCAGCAGGAAATACAGACAGAGGGAGACAGTTCCAGAGCTGACCTGTTGCATAAATGAAAGACTGGGAGTAACGGTTAACTCTTGCATTAGAGAGTTGGACAGAAAAGGGATGAGAGTTTGCTGCCAGACGGGTGCTACGCGCCCGTTGTAGAGGTGGAGGAATGCAAGCAGACAGTTCAGAGGAGCAGTGACCATTAAAGTAGCGATAGAAAAGAGATAAAGATGCAACAGTGCGGCGAAGAGACAGAGGTTGAAGGGAGTCGGTAAGAGGAGGAGAGTTAATGAGACGAAAAGCCTTTGACTCCACCCTATTGAGAAGAGCTGTATGTGGGGAGCCTCCCCACACATGAGAGTTGTACTCCACACAGGGGTGGATAAAACCCGTGAATAGAGTCAACAATTGTGCAGGGGTAAAGAAAGAGCGGAGTCAGCTTAGCACACCCAATCTCTTGGAAGCAGATTTTACAAGAGATGTAATATGATCTTTCCAAGATAAGTCCCGAGTAAATGAAACCCCAAGCATGTTGAAGGATGATGCAGGATTAAGCTGAATATTATTAAACATTAGTGGGTATACCTGTGGAAGATTTTGTCGGGTTGATAGGTGTAGGAACTGAGTCTTAGATGCATTAAAAACAACCATATTATTTTTACCCCAGTCAGAGATACGAGCTAAGTCAGACATTAGGTGTGCCATAGCCTCATCCCTTGTTTGTTGAAGTAACTGTTGAGATGGGCGTTGCGGGAACCAAATGGAAAGGTGAAGGGTGGAGTCATCAGCGTATGAGTGGATAGGGTTAGATGTACAGCTTAGAAGATCATTGATGAATAAAAGGCAGAGAGTTGGTGATAGGACAGAGCCCTGAGGAACACCACTGTTGATAGATCTAGGAGAAGAACGATGGCCGTCTACAACAGCGGCTATAGAACGACCAGAAAGGAAGCTAGTGATGAAGGCACAGATAGAAGGATAGAAACCGTAGGAGGGCAGTTTGGAAATTGAAGATTTGTGCCAGACTCGATCGACAGCCTTTGAGATGTCAAGTGCAATGGCAAAGCTTTCGCCAAAGTCCCGAAAGGAGGATGACCAGGAGTCTGAAAGGTAGGTGAGAAGATCGCCAGTGGAGCGTCCCTGACGGAATCCGTACTGACGATCGGAAAGAAGGTTGTGATAGGAAAGATGCCTTAAAATTTTTCTATTGAGAATTGACTCAAAAACTTTTGAAATACAGGACGTTAAAGCAATTGGACGATAGTTGGAGGGTTGGGAGTGGTCACCCTTCTTTGGGACTGGCTGAATGAGAGCAAACTTCCAGCAAGAAGGAAATGTACAAGTTGATAGACAAAAGCGAAAGAGTTTGCCTAGGCAGGGCGTAAGCACAGAAGCCCATATGCCTTGTTAGTACTGAGGCCAGTGATGGCAGAAAATACATCAACTGAAGAAATTTTAATGTCAGCCATGAGGAAGTCAGAGGGGGGAAGTGATGGAGGAACAGCACCGGAATCGTCTAAGGTGGAATTGGAGGAGAAAGTCTGTGCAAAGAGATCTGCTTTATGAGTAGAAGAAATAGCTACAGAACAATCAGAGTAGAAAAGAGGAGGGAAGGATGATGAGGTAAAGTTGTTAGAAAGATTTTTGGCAAGGTGCCAGAAGGAGCGGGAAGAATTCGAGTTGGAGAGTTGAGAGCATTTAGTATGGATGAAATTATGTTTAGGAGAGCGAAGAACAGACTTAGCACGATTCTGGGCAGAAACATAAAGATAACGTGATTCAGGGGTGGGTTGGCTCCGGTACCTTTTGTAGGCCCTCTCCTTGTTGCGGACAGCATTAGAACAAGCGTGATTAAACCAAGGCTTTCTTGCGTTAGTCAAAGGATATGAGAAAGGAATGTATGCTTCCATGCCCGAGAGAATAACCTCCGTAATGCGCAAGGCACATTCAGATGGCTCACGGCCATGGAAGCAATAATCATTCCAGGGAAAATCAAAGAAGTACTGCCTGAGGGCCTCCCAGTCCTCGGCTCCAAAATGCCACAGACGACGTTTCCCTGGAGGGTCCACAGGCCATACTGGAGTGATAGGACAGGTTAAGGTAATAAGGTTATGATCAGAGGAGCCCAACGGAGAGAAAAGATTAACAGAGTAAGCAGAAGGATTAGTTGTGAGGAAGAGGTCAAGTATGTTGGAGCTCTCTCCAAGGCAGTCAGGGATACGGGTAGGGTGCTGTACAAGCTGCTCTAGGTCATTAAGGATAGAAAAGATGTAGGCTTGTTCACCAGGTGGATCCGTGAAAGGAGAGGAGAGCCAAAGGTGGTGGTGAACATTGAAATCTCCTAGAATGGAGATTTCAGAGAAAGGAGAAATGGATAGATGTATTCCATCGTAGAAGTAAGATAGTCGAAGAATTTTTGATAGTCAGTAGAATCAGGGGATAAGTAAACAGCACAGATATATTTAGTCAGAGAATGACAGGAAAGCCGAAGCCAGAGTGTAGAGAATTCAGAAGAATCGAGTTCAGGAACACGAGAGCAAGATAAGTCGTTGCGTATATATACACAACAGCCACCTTTGGCTTTGAAATGAGTATAGAGAAAGTAGGAGGATACAGAAAAGGGTTTGCTGTCAGTTGCCTCAGACAGCTGAGTTTCAGTTAGAAAAAGAAGGTGAGGTTTAGAGGAGGAGAGGTGGTGCTCAACAGAGCGAAAGTTAGAGGATAGGCCGCGAATGTTGCAGAAATGAAGAAGAAGAGAGTCAGACAGTGGTTCCAGGCACCTCGAGTCATCACCGGGAGAGGGGCGGATGGTGGGGGCATTTATGGTCCCCCCCCCTGGGGACTCCGAGGCTTGGTAAAGAGACGCCATTTTGAGTTAAATTTTGAATAGAAAGTGTAGTGTGTACTGTGCATGTAGTTTGGTGCAGATAGTTAGAGAAATTTGTACTGGAGAGCATGCTGGCCTACTCTCTATGTAACTGAGTCACTGAAAAGTTCAGCAATGGGGGATGGTCAGGAACTAGTCCTGAGGGCTGATGAACGGGAGCTGCAGCACTCCCTGTCATCAGCTTTCCATCCACCTCGGGTGTACTGCCCTGCTCGACTGGTGCTACAGTCTACTCCACTCATGTGGAGAGGATGGAGAGTGAGAGACTGACGAGGAGAGTGTATGTGAGTGAGGTGGAGGGGGAGAGAGGGAGGAGAAGGCCAAGGATGAGATGGAGGGATGGAGTGGAGAGGAATATGAGAGAAGGAGGTGTGAATTGGGAGCAGGGCAGTGAAATGGCGGGGACGGTGGCGTGGAGGCGATTTGTTTGTGGACACCCCGTATAAGGGATTAATGCGTCTGTCAATAGATCGATAAATAGACAGAAATACAATAAATTATATTATCAGCAAAAAAATAACAAATGGACCCATATCTCATTTGTCAGGTAAACACGCACAGGAAAACATATTTTGTGATTTTTTAAATCAGTATAATGATAAATATGCAAAAATAAGATAAAAAAAAATCTTTATCACAATGATCTAAATGGTTAGTTTGATGGGGTGACTGGACACCCTGGGGGGGGGGGAAGTGTCCCTCTCTTTCACTACAGCAGAGGCAGGACTAAACCAATCTACATGCTCCCTCCCTTCACTGAATCAGGGAGTACGGGAACGGAGAGAAATATTCGAATTACCGTCTAGGAAATATGAGCTTTTAAAAAAATTTGGGGTGCCAAAACACCCCCCCTGACTAACGAAGGGTTAAAGCAAGGTAAGAATGGCTGTGGGAGTGTGAGGCAGGGTGAAAGAGGATGAGGTAGGATGAGAATGAAGCAAAGGGACATGATGAGGGAGGGAAAAGATGAGAGGGGAGTGGGAAGGCAAGCTGGGGAAGGGGTAGGGAAAAACAGTGTAAGAGCAGGAGGGGGATCGAACCTAAACACTTAATCTCAGCTGCAGCCACTAACCTTTGAAGGGTCAGAGCGTCGCAGGAGGCAGGCAGGCTGGAGGAGTCAGCTGGCTAGTCGCTGGAGTGTCTTCGCAGCGGGCTCTTTTACTCAGTAATTTCAGAGGTCTGGGTCCTTCTCGCCTTCTCTTTTCTTTCACGATTTTTATATACGTTCATAAATAGGTGAGGTAAGTACCAGGAAGTCTCTAATTAATTCTTTTCTTTCTGTATGGTACAACCCAACTCTCCATACTAATTAATTCTCTTTACCCTGTGGTTGTGGGATACTTTCGTGAACCGAATAAAATTGTGTGGAGTAGGCCCAGACTAAGTGCAAATTCATAGTTAATGCTCTGTTGAAAGCTGAATAGACAGAATTATTCCTACTGCGGTGGGTTTTCCCAAACCAACTAGAATCTTTAGGGGATAGTTAAACTAATAATAAAACAATAAAGTTCGTATTATCAGCGAAATGTTGTGCCGGTATCGTAATTCACTGATACTTTGTAGTTGTGAAGGAACATGGCGAGTATTGAGCTTCAGTGGATATGTCAATGCACCCGCAAATTAGTTCGAATTTTTCTTGCCAGTGTTGTTCATTTATGGCTTGCAAGATGGCCTGGTGTACTCTGATGTTGCGTGACTCCGCCCCATTAATCGCCTACATTAACTGAATTTGAAATCAGCCGTCATGTGCCAGCTACAGCCTTGGGCTTAATTTTTTCCGTCCATTCCTATCCCCCGATGCTGATATACAGTGAGGTAACATCATAATTTTTTATAGGTAAAGGATTAACTACTCCACGTCTGTTGCGTCTTTTGTTATATATGTTCTTGCTGCCGTAGGACGATTTTCTTTCAGCTATGAAGAGGTATTTCCATCTGGATGCGTTACATATTGCTCAAACTAACTCGTTCCAATCCAAGAACTGTTTGCCAAGGTGAAATAAATCGTCTGGGGTGGCAAGACTGAAATAAAAATGGTGTCATGGAATTGAAGGTGATTAACCCCTTTGGTATAGGAACATGAAATATACTATTCTTATACGTACAATGATGATGATGATGATGATGATGATAATGATGATGATGATGATGATGATGATGATTCTTGCAATCGCTGTGCGTTTACAAGTTTATTCATTTCAGGAGAGATTCCTCACACTGATATTTAATTGATGAAAATAATATCTTCAAAACTTTCTGCATGACGATAACTTCATACTTCTACTGAATGAAATAATATTGTTCTCTTATTTTCTCTGTCTTCTTTGGCTTATTTCTCTCGTCATTTTCTTTATTTAGGTTCTGTCTCACACCCATCCACCCCTCTCTTTCTCCATCCTCCTCCTCTCGTCTCTCCCTCATTCCCTCCTCTTGCTTTCCCTCCCATTCATTTTTCCCTCCTCTCTCACATTTCCCTCTCTCTCATACCTCCCTCTACCCTTTCCTCCTCCTACTTCTTTCCACCTCTCTCACCACTTCCTTCCCTTTTCACCTTTACTTCTTTTCCTCTTCTCACTTCTTTACCTCTCACACCTTCCCCCCCTCCTATTTATCTTCCTCCCACTTACCCTTCATATTCCCTTCCCATTCACATCTCCCTGCTTCCCTTTTTCTCTTTCCTCCCTCCTTTACTTACCTCTTCTTCCTCGTCTCTAGCTTTTCCCTCCCTTCTCCCTCCTCTCTCACCTTTTCTTCATGTTCCCTTCCCCTTATTCCCCGTTTTCTTTCTCCCCTTGTCCCCCTTTCCACTCTCCTTCTCCCTCTTCCTTCTTGCCTCTTCCCTCCACACATCCTTCTCCACTCACCTCTCCCAGCTTTTATCTCCCCTTTTCTCTTCCACTTCCCCTCTGTCTTTCTCCTATCTTTCCTGCTCCCTTCCTTTGTCTTCCTCCTCCTTTCCTTTCTCTTCCTCCTCTTCCTCGCATCTTTTCCCTCCTCACCTTCTCCCTCACCCCCTTCACCTCTAGTACGAGTCCTCACCACCTGACGAGTTTGGGAATCTCTCTATCGCGAGAACCTGACATAAGTCCCTGTGTGTGTGTGTGTGTGTGTGTGTGTGTGGAGGGGGAGGATCTTCTGAAGTGGTGGGTGAAGGAGAGTGGGTGTGTCAAGGGGCGTAGGAGGCTGGGTCGTGAGAGATTGGACGGGGAAATGAATGTGCAGTTTATGAGAGAGAGAGAGAGAGAGTGAGAGACTAATTGATTTACAAGTGCCAGGAGCACCTTCAGCTCGAGTGGGCCATCCTATACCAAATAACATGTCTGACACTGAGAATTAAGTAAAAACGACGGATGAAGGTCGATTGTATCTTCGACCTAAGCCTGCCTTTCTTCAGCTTAATAAAATGCGAGTAATATGGCATTCGCTGGAGTTAAATATGAAATACATTCTTCGTTGATGGGTGTGCATTACCGCAGTACGAAGGAAAAAACAAAGAATGGTGTCTCACTCTGACGATTTTTGCAGCTCAAGAAGAATCGTGGTCAAAGTTTTCTTAAAGCTTCACCTCTTCGAGTCCTTAATTTTATCTGCTGGTCAGTATTCCTAAGTTGGGAGAGATTCAACATGCTTCCCTGCTCTCAGATATTGACATGAGAGCAGCCCGAAGTGCGAAGTACATTATGTGAAATTAGCAAGCGACCCTTGACTAGCCTCAGAGTCCAGCCTTTATTTATTTTTATTTGTAAGAAAATAGGAACCAAAGGCCAGAAGCCCGCAAACCGTTCCTTCCAAGAAAAAAAGAAGAAAACAATACAAAAGAGAGCCAAATTCAAGATCCGTTCATTTCGAGATGCCTGGACACACTGCTTTTGAAAGACTGGAGATCATAGGAAGCAGGGAATACAGACAGAGGGAAGCAGTTCCCGAGTTGACCTGTTGCAGCCTACCCACAGCCAACATGCCAGCCAGCGTGAATTTGATTGTCCGTACACAAAACCCGCAATTTGCATCCACAACTAGTCGTTCTTCTTCCTAAAAGTTTCGATAACATAATATTAAGAGGTTAGTGTTGGCTGCACACAACGTTGAGGGGCAGATTGGTTTCGGGAGGAGGGGGGCGCTGGGGAAGGAGGTGCGTGTGCTGATCCCTGGAGCCTGTGTTTGTTCGGTTGAAATGCCTGGACGAGGTTAGGAAGTGGGGGATGAGGGAAATAAAAGAAAGGTGGGGGGAAGGGGAAGTGAGGGATAGGGTGGGGTCAAGGGGATGTACTAATCTGTGTGAGTGACCCAAGTTGGTGAGTTAAGGGATTATAATAATGATTATTATTATACAAATAGATCAGTTTATTCATTACAGTCACCGGTCAAAAATACAGAGGTCCTTCATGAAGACAACTGACCAATTCTTGAACTGTTCACCTCAGTATACCTTTCCCTCTGCCCTTATCCTCCTGTCATTAAAGCAAAATATGCCCAAGTATGTCGAAATGAACCACTCACGACTTAGACTCTCTTTTGTTCAGTTTTCTCCAGAGAGAATTTTTTTCTGGCTTCCTGCGTTTACAGGTATACTGTTTTTACTCTAACCTGACCCGTATTTTCGTCCTCTTGCAGCTTATTTCACGTAGCTCAATGGCGGAAAAGGACATTGCTACGACTCTGCATCCTTTCCATAACACCTCTTTGTGACTAACACCATATTTTAGTGTTAACCTGTATTTACAATTCAGCATTCGAGATGGAGAGAGGAGAGTTTTCGGCCAGGTTAGTGTAAAATGTTATAGTTATATATTTTTGCATCAATAAAAATAAGTGCAGCGTCCTTAACCAAGCGCCCAAACCTGAGGCTGCTCCCGAAGAATATCGACACATTACCAAGGCTCGGTGGGTCAGCAATGAGACGTAGGTATAAGAGAACTCACGACATAAATTGCGTCTTCCACCACGGCAAGGAAGAGCCAACCTCCCCAGCACTACTAGCACTGCAGACAAGGCTCGAACGTGGCCCATTTTGACTCGTAGCCATCTGTGTGTGTGGGGGGGGGGCACAAATGCGGGAAGAGTATAAGCATTACGAGTACTGCATTTTTGTACGTGGTTGTGTCCATGCGCGCATGCGTTTGTATGGAGCGTTTGTATGTGTACATGTATGTGCCTGTACGTGTATGAGTGCATGTGTGAGTCTGCCTTTGTCTCTGAGTGTGTATACCCCTCCCTCCCATGCACTTCGTGATACCGAAATAATTCCTAAATGCAGTGTTTACCGAAGTATTAAGAAGGGAGAGCTCCGCCGACGTGAGCTTTTGTAACAATCACCGGCAGCCACACCACCACCACCTCGTACCAATCTCACTTACTGGAGTCAAACCCGTAGAGGCCTTGTTAACCCCTTCCGAGGTTCCGTACTAGACATGTTCCCCTGGAATGAGTTAAGACTTCTGACACAACACGAATCAGATTAGAGATATGTATAGCATTGTGATACTAGCCAATAGGAATTTCATTTTAACTCTATTCATAAGCATGGAGATCCTATATATTTTTTAATGTTATTCCTGTTACCGTCAGACGACTTTGTTCACGTAAAAATGGACGTCTCTTAATAACGACTAGACACAACCTCCATGCTAACGTATGACGATTATTTTCAACATAGGGGACAGCTCTTCCGACGTGGGGCTTCGGTAATTAATATGTGGGAAAGAACTGTTAAAATAATCGTCTTGGGGTAGCACCTTCAAAAGTTCTCTCACATCTCCCCTTCTCTCTCTGTCTCTGTCTGTCTGTCTGTCTGTCTGTCTGTCTGTTTCTCTCTCTCTCTCTCTCTCTCTCTCTCTCTCTCTCTCTCTCTCTCTCTCTCTCTCCCTCAAAATCAGTGTAGTGAACCGGCAGCAAATGACACTGATGACACCGATCTGTGGCTGAATAAAGTCCTCAGTGTCAGTTGCTGAGAATTCGTCACACCGATTTTCAAAGTCCATGGACCGAAAAACAGGAGAGGCGACAGGATTTTTGATGCCGACTGTACACGAGTAAGAATCTCACTTGTCGAGTTCATAAGCGTAATATGGATAAAATGGTTTGAAGGTAGCAAGAATAAAGACGAAAAAAGACACTGAGCAGAAGGGTATTAAGAATTTGTCACACCGGATCCTGAAGCTTCAAGGACCTTTTAACCCTTTCTCTGTAAGGGATATGTCCTAGGATGAGTAAAATCGTCTTGAAGAAATAAAAAGTCATACTGAAGGTAAATATAAACGTCTTCAAGAACCAAAATATGTATCTAAAAAGTCATACTAACTACTGAAGATGACTCTCAAACTGATTCAAACTTTCTGTCATCAATAAAAAAATGGGATAATAAAAGACAACACCGTAAGGCAAGCGTTTACGTTCAGTTTAGTGAAACAAGCTAATCAGAATCTCACCCAGCAAACTGATAAGCATAAAGACACTATTAACCATTTGTTCTGGAAGTCCTCTGAATATGTTTGTTTGTCTTGTTATGGGGAAGTGTGTGTGTGTGTGTGTGTGTGTGTGTGTGTGTGTGTGTGTGTGTGTTTACAGCCATTATGGAAGGTATATATTCTCTTGAGCTTATATCTCTTTCTTGGCGGTTCATTTCGCATATTGCACTTCAGAATTATAAATTTTATCTATATATCTGTTTGTTAATCTCGCTGTCTACGAGTACTGATAGATCACCATAATTTATTTCGACAAAAAGAAAAAACCTTATTGGAATTAATTTATTTGAAAAGCTAAATACCATCTCCCAATAATCATGACCAGAACTTCACTAGCATTCCCTGACAACAACAACAACAACAAAAAAAAAAAAAGGAAAAATGATGAAGACACAGAAAATAGTTTCACAATAATCATAAATTGAGACCCTTGTTATCTTTCGGTGGAAGAAAAAAAAATAATATTATGAGAAAGCCTACAAACAGACCATCTTACAAGAATCATTCAGTCCAGACCTCATTAATATCCAGTGGAGAAACGATAGTAAACCCAGTTGTAAAATGAAACACACGCAATATACGTCAACTCAAACGGATACAAAACTCCTTCAGTGCGATGACGTATCTTCTATTTTATTCTCGTGACCTTAAGATTTTATTCAGTTTAAGAGAGACGTTTGTAGTGGCGATGTTGCTCATAGGCTTGGAGGAGTGAGGAAGATGTGTTTACAGATGGTGGGTAGATGTTCAGGAGGATTCAGAATATTCAACGGTGAGGGGGGAAGGCAGGGGATAACACGTTCTGGCCTACGGGGAGGGATGATGTGTTCAGAGGGATGGATAGTTGGTCATGGGGGTGGTGTTCCGGGAGCATGTGGAAGTGTTTTAGAGCGTGAGACACTGTTTGAGAGTGTATGAAAATGTTCCGATTGCATGAGAAACTGTTGATCATATTATACCAAACAGATATCAAATAAAGCTGTTATCCTTTTCCTAAGTTAGGTGAATTCTCTGTGGCACCCGAAATAAGATAAGAATGGCGTCCTCGAGCTTATCAAATTAAACACATATGATGCTGTCTCTGCAAAGGGAAAGTATACATCCAGATAATACGAAGGACTTCTCGTTTCTCGGAGTGCAGAGGAAGAATCGGATACTGTAATCCCGAACCACATGTTGTCAGTGCATGAGAGGGTGCAGGTGCGAGGGGAGAGGGCACGAGTGGCAAACAGAGGAGATAACCTTAGCAAAATGAAAGCACAGGATTATCGGCACGAGAATGTGGTGGAACTTGGAAAAGTGCGGGTGAAACAAACGAGGGAAAAGGAGGACTGTTGGTGGTGGTTAAGGTTGAAATGGAGCTGTGGGTGTAAGGAATGTGGACAGAAAAGTGTGGAGTAAGGTGGTGTGGAGTGGATAAAGAAGTGGATTGGGGACTGCAGATGTGGCTTAGGTTGTGGGGGAAGGTGGTGGTGGAGTGGATAGGACAGTGGGCTGGGGACTGTAGATGTGGATTAGGCTAGGTTAGGTTAGGACTAGTGATGGTGAAGGTTCAGTTGAGAATGCGAAGGGAAGAGATGTAAGCGGAAGCTTGGGAGGAGGTGGTAGTGGAATGGTTGAAGTGGTGTACTGAGTACTGTGTGGTCGAGGGTTCGGTGCCGGCAGGTGCAGGGAATTATTTGTGGATTTGAATTCGAAAAATGAAAGCGATATCGTAGCCCTGAAAGAGTTAAACTCCATTACCTCCTCTCTAATCCAGAAAGTTTCCCTGTAAACGTAAAAATATCCCTTTGGAGGAGAAAAATCAATTGGGAATTTATTGGAAATTTTTGATAACTGATAAATTTGTGCATAGTAATGGGAAAAAAAAATCGCTCATGTTATAACCAGATATTGGCGTGTTCTGTATAATTTTAGAGGAGGTAACACAGTGGAGAGAACCTGATAAGTCTTAGTAAAAACATCTATAATGGTGGAGATCACAGGTTGGGCTCTACTGTTTTTATAAGTTGATTACCCTTGTGAAGGCGAAAACTGTTGGGAGGGAAGTAGAACATAATATTTTAGAGACTGGGGAGACTGGAGGAGCTTTCTGATGACTGGGTATTAAAGCTTTGATATGGTTTAGAATTATTTAAAATTGCACCTATTATTTTGAAGGATCCTTGTTTATCACCTTAAGCGCTGAGTATATAGTGACTCATTTCTTTACACACTCATAGATGATGGAGCATTTCTCTTGCTATTTTCCTCGGTCAGGTCAGTATTTCTTGAGAGCTATCCGATTAAAATTTATAAAAATCGGATTATCATTCTGTTTTATGGGTTGAATTATCATGAAAATTATCCGTGACGAAAAAATAAAAAGTACAATTTTTTTTATTTTTTTGCACAGTCAGGTTAACTTCACCTCTGCCGCATCCACTGTGTACCTTTAACTCAGACTCCCTTCTCCATCAAAGTTGCCTCGTACCTGGGTGAGCAGCAAAGTGGCTGAGAGGAGATTTGAAAGCTGACTCAAGTGGTGATCAGAGGCCTCTTGGTGAGCAGGTAAGTGGCTGGGTGGATATTTTAACGTTGACTTAAGTGGTGATTAGAGGCCTCTTGCTTAGCAGGAAAGTGGCTGTGGAGATTTTAACGCTGACGAAAGTGGTGGTCAGAGGCCTCTTGGTCAGCAGGAAAGTGGCTGTGGAGATTTTAACGCTGACTAAAGTGGTGGTCAGAGGCCTCTTGGTTAGCAAGAAAGTGGCTGTGGAGATTTTAACGCTGACTCAAGTGGTGACCAGAGGCCTCCTGGTGAGCAGCAAAGTGGCTGAGTGGAGGTTTTAACGCTGACTCAAGTGGTGATCAGAGGCCTCTTACTCGACTGTAATACAGTAGGTGTACACACGATTCCGGAAACTTAGTCAGCTTTTGCGCATCATGACTCCTGTAATGGCCTAGGCTTATTGTGCTGCATTTTAATTGTTGTTGTTGTTGTTGTTGTTGAATACTCAGTGTTCGGTTGGTCCAAAGAATGGTGCAGGGAGAGAAACAAGAAGCTGAGAGTGTATAGAGAAAATAGCAAAAAGGTAAATGTGAAGATCTACGTGTATAAGTGTGACGTCCCCTAGCCGGCATCCTACCGGTGACTGACCCCATCATTCACCACAACATGATGACCCAAGTGCATGATGCCAACCACTACCTTACCCCCCACCCCCAAAAAAATAATGTTTAGCTGTAATCCATGACTTCCCTTATTTACCAGAATAGTTTTTACCAGCAATGGAATTGGGCCTAATGCGCAAGGGCCATATTTACAAACTTTCTTGGGGTTCACCCTGTCTTGGTCGAGACAACTCTATTCTATTTTAACTTACACCAAAAGAGTTTATTCACCTGGGTGTTGGACGAAGGAGCCTGAATGTTAATATTGTAAGCACTAACTCCTGCTGGTGGGTCGACTGTGATATTCTAGTCCACCTTACGCCAGACGAATTTGTTCAACTGATAGTGAGTTGTTGGAGCCTGAGCGAGCTAAGGTCTTTCTTGAATACGTCCCCAGCCTCCCCATCTATTCTACACAAAGCCATATATTTTCCAGTGTTTTATTAGCTCCGTAAAACTTCCTTCATTTAAAAAGGTTTTAAAATTCTCAGTGCATCTCAGAAAGACGTCTTTGAGTTGATGGCGTTTATGGTCCTTTTTAAATTGTCCAAAATACCTTGTGTGTCCCAGGGTTGAAGGGTTTTAAGATCCTTCCTGAACACTTCCCCAGGCTCGCCCATCCGTTTCTCTCAAAGCGATATATTGTCCAGTGCTTTACCAGCTCCTACGGGCAGGTTTTTATGATTTCCTAAATACAGGACATCCATCGTACATCCTGACGGAGCCCTTACATTAATTAGGCCAAATCATAGCCGGGGATGGGCCAGAACTAGGAGCGGTATTTACAGACTCTTGTAAACTCGAGTTGTGTATAAGATTTGCATAAGATTACTTATATATGCGTTGTTTTCACTCATACAGCTATCATACTCTTCGCACCTAAACTGCTGTATCTATTTCAAGGAAGCAGTGCAGGCGAAATAATTAATTCTGGTGATAACTAGTTGTTGAGGAGACTTTTTTTTTTTTTTTTTTTTTTGTCCAAATTGGTGGATCCTTTATTAATGTTCCCTCGGACTACAGAACCCAGGAGTCAAACTTGCTGCCGCTTTAGGAGTGACTTTACACGCTGGTGAGTGATGGGTAGGAGTCCAAGCTGACACGTCCAGTTTGCTACTGTCAAAGCATGAATTCGATTCTCAGAGTGGTCACTGCTGGGCAAAGTTTGTTTCCTTGTGCATCTATTCACCTAGCAAAATAATTGGGGGCCTGACTGTAACATTGACTGCCACGGGTCTTTTCTAGTCCCTTATCATTCCTTGTAGGCTCCAGAGAGCCCGGGTTGTGAGAGGGTCTGAGGCTAGGTTCTCGTAATACAGATCATTTAGGCCAAAAAAGACCATCCTACATTCCGAGTAGAGTTTTACATGATGAGTACAAATCTCCGTCCATTCTTACAGTAACTTTGTAGCTTCTTGTTATGTAGTTTTGTAGATCAGTTATACATATATTAGACTCGTGGACGAGCGGTTGTTATACGTGAGTAGTTTTGTAAGTAGATAATCTTCTTTCCCTTTTTGTCATGCAATGATAGGAGAGGTAAAGGTTAGTATGGGACTATTTTTATTTGTCTTGGAAATATTAACAAAGTCTCTCACACACGAGTGAAGTATACAGTAGAGTCCCGCGAGCTACCGCCTGTCTCTCTCTCTCTCTCTTCCGCCCTCTCGCCCATGTTACTAGCCTCCTTCTTCCTACTACCTGACGGTTCTATGGCTAGTCTCCTTCTGAGCTCTGCTTCCTAAATTCCTATTTTAGCAGGGGTCGTGTCACGTGGAATATTCTGATGTGAAGCTTCTAGAAGCCTGTGTGTGAGTACGTGTGTATGTGTGTGTATGGTCACGAGGCACTGTTCGTGTACCTATCAAGCATTCCTTGAGTTAGAGTCTGTAAACATGTTTACCATTGCTCGATTCTCGCTGACACACTACCTATCTCATCCCCTGACCTGCTGCTTTTATCTGTCTATCTATCTATCTGTCTGTCTATCTATCTATCTATCTATCTATCTATCTATCTATCCATCATGCTATCTATTATGATTTGTAATTATAATATGGAGTCCTGACATCGCTCGGTCACGTAGCTGGTGGTCCTCCGACAGCAATCATTATTGACATATGCTACTCTATTAATACATAATAGTCTTCTTCTTCAATCTTAATACATAATATTGATTATAATATTGTACAGGTATAATATTCATGATAATATTGTAATGATTCAGTAATATTATATGTTAAACAAGTTGTATACATAATTGAACAAATACAATATGGTTAACTTGGTTATTGTATGACATTTTGTAAGATGTTTATGTATAACAGACATACACATATAATTGTGCAATGGTAATACTGCTAGGTCATTACATTACATATGGAGTTGTCCCTTTAGTAATGTCTAATATTTCACCTAACTTGTATGATGATTCTGGTAATACAGAATTGTGGTAAAATTTTATGACTTGTTACATAATATTGTAGTAACATTGTAGTAATACATAACTGTAACATTGTATGAATTGTTACATAATATTGTAGTAATTGTGGTAATGCATAATTGTAACATTGTATGAATTGTTACATATTGTTTGTAGTTACATAATTGTAGCAAGTGTAACATAATGCAATCGTTTGTCGTTACATAATTGTTACATATTGTTTATAGTTACATAATTGTAATAAGTGTAACATAATGCAATCGTTTGTCGTTACGTAATTGTTACATATTGTTTGTAGTTACATAATTGTAGCAAGTGTAACATAATGCAATCGTTTGTCATTACATAATTGTAATAATTGCAATCTTGATATCGAATCTGGTCATTCTGCGGTCGATGGTAGTGATGATGTGCCATGACACTTGCTTGTGGAGAACACTAATTTGCTTTTTGTTTCACTTATAGAAGGAGTTTATGTGATGATATGCCATGCCACTTGCTTGTGGAGAACACTAATTTGCATTTTGTTTCACTTATAGAAGGAGTTTATGTGGTATTTTGGCATTTGTAGTAACACTTACGCTTATTTTCATTTGTTTGTTATGTGATCTTACTCTATTTCTTTTTTTTTCTTTTCTTTTTTGTATGTATTGATTTTCTATAGTTTGTTTTGCTTCGTTTGTCTACGCTTTTTCGGTGTTGTCCGAGGTTGCATAATTGCTGGTTAATTCCCTTGGGACCCTTTTTTAAGGCTTAGTTGATTGCACAGATAATATTGAAAATGATATTATATAGCCCCATATTTTGTTATTTTATATAAAAAAAATATATATATATACACTATATATAGTATTAGCTATATACACTGATTTGTTGTTCACTTGTACCTATCGTGGCCAATATGTGTGTCAGCACTGTGTGGAAATCTTTGTCTTCACGATTGTGTGGAAGATGTCGTTCATTCTTGCTAACGTCATTTGTGTTGGCCATTTTTTTTTTCTTTTCCTGGTTTTCCTTGTAACTTAATTTGTCTGTTTCCACTAGGTAGCTTTAATTAATAAATGTTTATTGCAGTTCTTTTAATAGCTCACAGATCAACTGTGATAGTATATTTTCTTTATTACTTTGTAGATGTAATAATTTATAGCTGTATGTAAGAAGCACGTATTTTATGTAGGTATAAATTGTAACACTTGTTGGTAGTAAATAAATGCTATAATAAATGAATGAATATATACAGTGTAGAATATTTATTATTGGTGCAAGTATTTAATGATTGAATTATGAAGATAATTGAATTAGGTATATGTATTTAAGTTGTAATTATACAGCAGGTTTTATACGTTTGTGCAATATGTGTTGTCTATCACTGTGTATCGTATAAATGAAGTAACTATGTAACTCACTAATTTTTACTGTGGTGGGAATGGTGTGAGTGGTGGTGTCACACATGAGTTGATTGACGTGGCGTCGTCTCAGCAAACACGTATGGTGACGTCGACTTCCCACACTGGTAGCTGTGGTGTGTACCTGAGTAGCAATGAGTAGCTTGAGTGAAGATGAGTGAGTAAGATGAGTTGTGAATATGGGCTTGGTATTTGCTTTCGTCGTTTTGACCTCACACTCCTGCGTCAGCGGTGGAGGCTAGGGGAGGTAGGAGAGAAAGGAGGGTGAGGTCTGGTGGTTGTGAGTTGTGAGTCGTGTCTCACTCTTCGTTTGTTTGTTTTGTTTTTCTTTCTCGATGTATTCTCGGTCCTTTTTTCTTGTGATTTACTCTTGGTGGGATGAAGACTGCCGCTACTTGTAGGTGAGTGTAGAAGATTATACAGACGACTTGTAGAGTTGTTACTTGTAGTTGACCGTAGATTGTTGTAGTTCGTTGGTTCGTCATAGAAATTGGAAGATTGTTTGTATTAATATTTTGTTAAACTACTGGCAAGGTGTCCTGTGACCTCTTCACCTCAGCGTGATGATCGAGGAGACAGAGGGGGGGTTGGAGAGAATACTGTCAGGAGCTGGTTGTGAGTTGTTGGTTGTAAGAGGTATTTTTTGTTTTCAATCTTGATAATGTAGAATCAACTGTACACTCATAGACTCATAGGCTCGTAGGCTTGTAGGCTCGTAGACTCGTAGACTTGTAAGCTCGTAGACTCGTAGGCTCTATCGTTGCTGCCACCCATTTAATATTAAAGCTTTGTAGCCAGTATTTTTATATATGTCACTCTTAATTCTTGTAATAGGAGAGTCTTGAGTTAATTGAAGGGCAGGAGGGGTTGAAGATGAGTACGAGGAGTTGAACTTGATTTATTATCTTCAGAGAAAGTCTAAGTTGAGCAGCGTATGTATTATACAGAGACTTAATATACCGGTACTAAGTAAGTCTAGTTGGACCCCTCTTCTTATTCACTCTCTCCACTACCTGACGGTTCTATGGCTTGTCTCCTTCTGAGCTCTGCTTCCTAAATTCCTATTTTAGCAGGGGTCGTGTCACGTGGAATATTCTGATGTGAAGCTTCTAGAAGCCTGTGTGTGAGTATGTGTGTACGTGTGTCTATGGTCACGAGGCACTGTTCGTGTGCCTATCAAGCATTCCTTGAGTTAGAGTCTGTAAGCATGTTTACCATTGCTCGATTCTCGCTGACACACTACCTTTCTCATCCCCTGACTTGCTGCTTCTATCTGTCTATCTATCCATCTGTCTATCTATCTATCTATCTATTTATCTATCCATCATGCTATCTATTATGATTTGTATTTATAATATGGAGTCCTGACACCATTTCATAGATTTGGACAGTGGCATGTCAGCAAATTACCTCATCCAACCAGAGCTCTCCCACGTGCAGTCGATTGGCATAAATCTTACCCTACTGCTGTAGGTTCATTACCTGGTCATTTGGTTTGGGGAGGGGACGTAGAAGGGTGGCGGGTGCTAGGAAAGGGAAGGGGAAGGATTGATGCCCCGTCCCCCCATCCCAGTCACCAGCGTTGGGCATATGATCCACCGCCCCATGCCTCGTTTATGTCCATCCCCTGGGCTTAATAGAGCGGGGGGTACGGAAGACGTGTAGGATGGGTGTGGGTGTGGGTGTGGGTGTGCCAAGGGAGGGAGGGGAAAGGAGAAGTGGAAATATAATGAGGGGACAAGTATTTTTGGAGAGAGTGGGAGAGCGAGATGAGGGGCAGTAGGCAGGAATGGATGTGTGAAAGGAATGCAAGGAGCGTGTAATGGTGAGCGTGCGTGGTGGGGGCCAGGGGTGGGGGATATGAGAAGAGTGTAGGGAGGACTTGTAGGTTGAAGGTGAGGAGGTAACTGAAATGTGAAAATGATGGGAAATTTGCCGTTTCGAATAGTCACGGTTTTTCTTTTGTTTTTCTCTAACTGACATAAGCTAACCTAACTTAAACCTAACTAAACTAACCTAACCCAACTTAACTGACATAGCATAACTAACCTAACCAGGAGTGCAACTGTCCGAAAATACTATAATGCCAAAGAATGTAGGGAGTGTTTGGGAGTATGGGATTTTTTTTTTTTTGTGTGTGTGTATGTATGTATGTGTGGGGGGGGGGAATGGTGTGGTGTGGGAAGTATGTGAGGGTAGCGTATAAAGAGTATGTATGTTGGGGATGTGAGACGATGGGTATGTAAGGGAAAAGTGGGAAGCTTGTGAACTGTGGATGTGTTTGTGAAGTGATGAGAGAAGGGGAGTCTTACAGAAAGGGGAATTATGTTTAAAAGAATGTAGTGAGAAGGTAGAGAGGGAGAGAGAAGTGGAGATGGGAGAAGGTAAGGGAAGGAAGGAGCGAGAGGAAAGGAGGATGCGAAGGGTGAGAAGGGGGATTTCTCAGACTCCCACAGAGTTTGTGAGGTGGATGCTCAGAAAGTTGCGCCTTTCAGGAATAATCCAATAACCAAACCTACTCCATACAACTAACTCCTACCAATATCTTCTGTTTCACCGATTGCGCATTGTATCCATCGAATACTTCCAACTCCTCCTTAACTTTAGTCCCTTTAGTAGATAAAGGAGGAATGAAGAAAAGTAGTGGCCGAAGTATGCACTAAATTGTACATGAACTTCGGTAAAATCCACATTGCTTTTCACTTCTACACAGCTGCCCCCGAAAGATAAACATATTTAAGGCCCGGGTCAATAGACATTAACTACCACGTAGTTTACACGGTTATAATATATTAACGACGCTCAGGTACAGATAATGACAAAACAGTGAACTTATCTATGTTTTGCACAGATGATGATGATTACAACTTTTTTTTTTTTCACTGCTATAGAGCTACGTGGCAAAGATGAACATAGACATTAATTACTATGTAATTACACCTTAAAAAATATAATAACGTGACTCAAGTACAGGTAATGAGAAAAAGGTTGCGGGTTATTATTGTTTATGAGTTGCAGGTGCTGATTGCCGTTTTTTTTTCACTTTTGCACAGCTGTCCGCCAAAAATGAACATGCACAATAATTACCACGTACTTACACTCTTCAAAATATAACAACAGGGTTCAAGTACGGTTAATAATAAAAAAAAAAATGCCATTATTTATGTATATGTGTTGCAGGTGGTGAGTGCAGCTTAGAATACGTCTAGTGGGTTAAGCTGCACCAAGTGTTATCAGTGGCCATCCAGATTACACTCCGCTGGACGCCTCTCAACTCACATTCGTCGTCATTCCTAATTACACTGAGGAGGAAGGGGGAGATGGGGAAAGTGGGGATAGAGAGGAGGGGAATGGGGACCAAGGGGTGGGGAGAGATGGGGAAGAGGGATAGAGAGGGGTAAGTGTGATGGAGGGAGACCAAGGGTGGCAGAGGTGTGGGGGTACAATATAGGACAGAAGGGTGTGTTCTTGGACAGAGGATAAGGGGGAAGGTGTGCTAAGGGAGGCAGAGAGAGGAGGAGTGGAGGCTTAGAGGGAGTGGGTGGGAGGGCAAGGGGAGCAGAAGAGCTGGAGGTGTCGATGGCACTTCTTAAATATCATCATCACTAACACCACCCTCACTTGTAACTACACTAGGAGGAAAGGAAGGGAGGCAGAGAGAAGGGAGATAGGTAAGCAATGGGGTAAAGAAGGCGTTGATGGTGTATGGAAGTGTTGCAGGGGCAGGGAGTGAAGGGGACGGAGGAGGGGGAGGTAAGGAGGCAGAGGAGGAAAAGAGAGAGCAGAAAAGCAGGTGGCGCAAAGAGGGAAGAGAGGGTGTTGCTATCATTTCTTAAATATCATCATCACTAACACGACTCCCAGTCATTAGCACCACCCTCATCCTCACCACCACTGTTATATCACTATCATCACCCACCATTATCGGAGTCTGAAATGATGCCGTCACTGTCTACGTTGTCCTTATCTGTATCACACGGATCATCACTACCACCATCAATGTTAAGCACCATTACTATCGGTATTTTATCATTACATTTATCATCGTCATCATTGTCGTTACAGCCCTCACCATCTGTTTAGCCATCACAACCACCGCCACTACCATCTGCTCACGGCTACCACGCATGACCATCACGGTTTTTAGGACCACATCACATAACGGTACCAATAGTGTTAATTTCCACCTGCACCACAGCTGTTAAGAGATGGCTGCTAAAACCTATTTAATCTGATCTGAGAAGATATGAGCTTTAAGCTTTTGAGAGCTGGCAAGTGATTGGTTGGCGGAGTGCATTCATTATTAACGAAGCATTTTAAATTATTTGCATTATATGGGTTTCAATAAACGTTTGATGATAAAATTCCCAAAATAAAAAATTGTATGTAGTTATCTGCATAGACTGATTTAAAAACGGGGCCTTACTAAGTTTATCAGATGGCCTACATAAGTGTGACATTCTGAGTTCTCGGAACAAATTAAAACACTTCCAGGTAGTTTTACGAGTAGGTTACCTTGATTTTTTTTTTTCTCATGTTCAGAGAAAAATTAAGATAAATAATGTCATTACTGCGATAGTTTGTCAAATATATCCCAGTAAAAAAATCAGAATTGCAATGAAATATAACATATTCCCTAAATTTTGATGAATGACTGAAGTGGAGGGGGGGGGAGGTAGGCCGCTCATGGGATGTCCCACTTGATTAAGCGGACGAATATTCACATTTACTTCAAAGTGTTTTGCTGTCGCATCGTTTGCATTATGCTTTCTACTTTCGCATCATCATCAAGTTTTAGTTTCGATTACAGTATCTAGTTACAACTTACAACAGAGTTGTGACAAAGTATGGGCTGAGGGATATTTAGAAGTGACGGCGACTACAGCTGCTTCGCCGGGGTTTCCAGTCATTTTTCATTGGAATTCCGATGTTTTACTTGGTTAGAGTTTACATAATGTCGCAGTAATGACAAAAGTTACCTTAAATTGCCTGAACATGAGGGAAAAATAAGGTATTCGGAAACTTTCATATGGACGTTTTTTGTTTTGTTCCGAGAATTTAGAATGTCACATGTATCTAGGCCATCTGACAAACTTTGTAAGGCCCCGTTTTTAAATTAATGTATGCAAATAACTATATAAAATATTTTACTTGGGCAATCTTATCATCATAAGGTTATTGGAACCCATATAATAAAAATAATTTATAATGCTTCATTAATAATGAATTCGCTTTGACAACCAATCAGGTTCCAACTTTCAAAAGCTTAAGGATCGTCTCATCTCAGATCAGATTAAATAGGCTATACTACCTCCACTGCTTACTCTCCACGTACTGTCCACGTACACTTCATGCACTGTCCGTGTATATATTAGCCATATTCCTGAAAAACATATGGGTAAAAAAAATTTAAAAGTTAAATTTGACGAAATTGTAAATTTGATAAGGACAGTACCTATAAGGAAAAGGAACTTTTTTGAGGATCATCTGTGTACTATGAAATATAAAATCAGGCTCTTTCACGAAGTTAAGTGTTATGGGTATTGTCTGGTAAATCTGTTGTTGCTGCTCAACCCAGACTCGTCTGATCGAGCAGACCTGTCTACCCAGGGTATAAGCAATCGCGCCTACGGGATTATCCCATAGGTACCCTACACCGCTGCGCCCTAGTGTGGCATGTAGCCTACTGTGCAGTGCTTCATTATATGTGTTATATTTTGTGGGCCAAACATACAAGCTGGGCAGGTGCATACCGTATGTGATTCCACCCAGTCCAAGTCTAAACTGGTAACGGAGGAGAGCTGGGTGGTAAATCAGTGAAATCCGTAATTATTACCTTTTTCTGCAACCAGAATACAAATATGCATTTAAAAAATAAGCATAATATGAAACAAAGAACACCTGTAGTTGTTGATGAAGTTTGAGGTTTGATATTTCTGCCAGTCCACGGTTAAATGTCCATATGGACACGGGGACACCTACATGCGGTCTTTTTGCAACTTTTGTAACCTCTTTTCAGTTTGAGGCCTTCATCCCTTTATTTCAATGACGTGTTCTTTGTCTATGGTCCTTTCAGTCGATCTAATGTGGCGTATGTGAGATTTTTCACACTGGAATATTAGGCACTGCCCTTATGTATATCTTCAGTACGATAAAGCTCATCTTAGTAGAATAAAATTATCTGGTAGAAGCATGAACCAACTTGCGAAAGCTTTGCCATTGCACTTGACATCTCTGGGTCTTTCGATCGAGTCTGGCATAAATCTTTAATTTCCAAACTGTCCTCTTACGGTTTCTATCTTTCAATCTGTGCCTTCATCTATAGCTTCCTTTCTGGTCGTTCTATAGCCGCTGTTGTAGACGGCCATCTTTCTTCTCCTAGATCTATTAACAGTGGTGTTCCTCGGGGCTCTGTCCTGTTACCAACTCTCTTCCTTTTATTCATCAATGACACTCTAAGCTGTACATCTAACCCTATCCACTCGTACGCTGATGATTCCACCCTTCACCTTTCCATTCGGTTCCCGCAACGTCCATCTCAGCAATTACTTCAACAAACAAGGGATGAGGCTATGGCACACCAAATGTCTGACTTGGCTCGTATCTCTGACTGAGGTAAAAATAATCTTGTTGTTTTTAATGCATCAAAGACTCAGTTTTTACACCTATCAACCCATCAAAATCTTCCACAGGAATACCCAGTGATGTTTAATAATATCCAGCTCAATCCTGCATCATCCTTGAAAATGCTTGGGGTTTCATTCACCTGGGACTTATCTTAGAAAGATCATATTACATCTCTAGTAAAATCAGCCTCCAAGAGATTAGTAATGCTAAACCGACTCCGTACCTTCTTTACCCATGCACAGTTGCTGACTTTATACACGGGTTTTATTCGCCCCTATGTAGAGTACAACTCTCATGTGTGGGGAAGCTCCCCACATACAGCTCCTCTCAATAGGGTGGAGTCAAAGGCTTTTCGTCTCATTAACTCTCTCCTTTTACTGGCTCCCTTCAACCTCTGTCTCTTTGCCGCACTGTTGCCTCTTTATCCCTTTTCTATCGCTACTCCAATGGTCACTGCTCCTCTGAACTGTCTGCTTGCATCCCTCTAAGAAGGGCGCGTAGCATCCGTCTAGCAACTAACTCTTATCCCTTTTCTGTCCAACTCTTTAATGCAAGAGTTAACCGTTACTCCCAGTCCTTCATTTATGCAACAGGTCAACTCTGGAACTGTCTCCCTCTGTCTGTACTTCCTACTTCCTCTGATCTCCAGTCTTTCAAACGCAGTGTGTCCAGGCACCTGGAAATGAACGGATCTAGAATTTGTCTCCCTTTTGTACTGTTTTAGTTTTTTGTTAGAAGGGACGGTTTGCGGGCTTCTGGCGATGGTTCCTTTTTCCTTGCCCTCCCCCCCAAAAAAGACGTCATTATTCTGAAAGGGTTAATAGCAGAAGCATAGCCAATTTCATTCTAATAAAGATGATTGTAGGTCTGCGTGACCCAGAAATTATTTAATAAAAAGAAACACACACGTACACCACCACCACCCCACCCTCACCAGTGGAGAAAACCTGCACTGACTTCTCTACCTTAACAAGCACCGAATATGGGTTAAGAACTGCTTTTTCGCATCCAGTTAAGGGCATAGATTGTATACAACCTGAGGGCCAGCAGTCCATCCAGATAGGCCACACACCTTCACATGTCTCCATCTGGCCACAAAAACCGGACCCTCTGCATGGGTACGTGCTGCTGGTGTCTCCTTCAGGACTGGTGTGTTGGTATTAGTGGGGGTGTTTTTGTGACGTGTCAGTGGTTCGAGTGGATGAATAGATAACCTTAAGACAGCGAGAAAAAAAAAATGTTGTAATTTGCAACCTCCAGATGATTTTACAGCTCAGAAATGGCCTCCCAACGTCTACGGCTCAGAACATCTCCATTTACTCTCCTGGGCCTCCGGGACTTATTTTAATCTTACAACCTCCCGAAAATATTACTCATCCTAGAATATACTTCTCTTTGTTTTCGCTGTCCCTCTGACTACGACGGGAATATGAACCATTTTGTTCCTGCTAGCGTCAGATGATTCTGTTCATCTTAGGGATGCCTTTTCTGCATCTAAGAGTCATAAACTGTGTCCACTAACCCTGTGACGATGATGCAAAGCTTAACTACATTACTCTTGCTGCCGCCAGGCAATTCTGATCAGCTTAGGAGTCTGTTTTTATGATAGTAAAATCTTCAAACTGTTCCCTGCCCCAGTCGGGATTGATCTCGGCTATACTACTTGAACTCCTCTGCTTCTACGACTGCACCTCCTCCCCCCCCCCTACCCTATGATCCGAACACAAACCGACTGAGAAATGCTGGACTGACTTCTCTCCATTTTTGCATCAGAATATTGCTCTCGGATCTAGAAATTGCAGGGACGGATCGATGTGAATATTAGTTTCTGATCATTATCACTCTTCCACTATGATGATGTCCTGATTATTTATTTATCATTAATTTATTTACGTATCTACAGACGATTATATTAAGTTTAGGAGAAACTTTTCGAACTGGAGAGGTTAATACCCTTCATTAACCGTTTCATTACTAGTATGGATTCTTCAACAAAATACAATACAGGGTGATATATAAGTGTCCTTTTGTATTCCATGGCCGATATATTGGGTGTTGTGGGGACAGATCATTCAGAGTTATCAGTGTCTTCCCTGCATCATTTAGCCATATACTGCTCCCACTGCACACCCCCGCCCACACCAGGAGACTGAACCCTCCCTGTAATATGAAAAATACCTACAGGGCGAGTGTCTGTTGGAGCTGTATTTATGGACCACCCATATTCTGGAGACACAAAAGTTAAAAACGTCAGGGCAGCGAGGGGTTAATGCACTGAGAAACTGAGCAGTACGTAAACACTTAATCTATTTTCTATTATATTCTTAGGTTATCGTAAGACTGTTATATATCAGCCAAGAGAAATTTTCAGCACCCAAAGACAGTTAGAAACGAGAAACTCATACAAAGCGAAAGAGAAACACAGAATCTAGTTGTCTTAATCCACTTTGTATAAAAGTATCATTATCAGCAGCAGGAAAACACATCACCTTTATCATCATCCTGTGTCCCACTAAGATGAATGTAGGTTTCGTAGAGCTAGGAATCATAAGAAAAATACAGACATAGAAAGGGAGAAGCAAAAGACTAGAACTGTCTAGCCTAATTTGATCTGCGATTGGTGTGCTCCTGATTATTAAGCTTTTGGTCTCGCCTTAAAGATTACATTACATTTTTTCCCCTGGCGATTGGGTGTTATGTGTGAATTCTCGTGTGTGTCGGTTTGACAGAGATTGGTTTTAGTGTGTCTTAATAGTGTTCATTTTGGTGTTTGTGTTTCGGAACGATCCTTTTTATAGAGTCTCAAAGTCAGTACCTGTCACACTTTGTCGGTGAAATTTTTGTAACATTCAGAATCTTGTGTCCACCTCTTAAATAGCTAGATTCCTCATTTCGTGTGCCTGTAACATCAGCCTTTAACATTTTCTTTCCTTTTACATCCATACCTTAGTGGCTGTGTTAATGAAAAAAGCATCGTTAGTCAGTCAAGCAATAAAGCACACGCAAGTGTTCATATCTGTGACATCCACTGTTTGGTCATTTTATCCGTGCACCATCCACATTTTAATGTTTATTTATTTATTTATTTATTTTGTAGGATCTGTATTATACCGAATCTGTACCTGTAACTTAGGTTATTAATGTCAGTATTTTGTTCATTATATCTCTGCATTGTAATTTCCACATTCCATTATTTATTTCACCGTAGGATCCGTATATTACTGCTTCTGTCTCTAACCCTCACAGTTTAGACCCATATTCTCGTTGGCTAAGGAAGCTCCCTAACACCATTTCCGAAACGATATATTTTGCTTATTACACATTATTGTCCTACTCTGTGTTATATAAATCTTTCTAACATAGGCATACTCAACACAGAAAAAGTACAAAAGGATATTAAGCAGCCATATACAAAAATAAATCGCTGTGAAAGAAGTTTTAGGGAGCCATCTTACCCGACAAGAATACTGGTTTAGTGTGTACACGTCAGTAACGTACGTATATTGTCCATTTCTGTGTGTGTGTGTGTTTTTTTTTTTACAGTATCATGCTCAAGCCAACATTTACTATATTCCAGCCAATGCCTGACGATTTATTGGGTTGAGAGTGAGTCTTGGGGGACAGCTTTGTCACAATATAATTATATTTTTTTTCCGGCATCCACATTTTGGCGACTATATTTAGAGTAGCGGAGCCTCTGTGGTACAGTGGTAAATTGTGCGATTTCGTACACTGGAGAGCGAGGGTTCGCGCCCCGCCAGGGTACTAAACTTTAGAAGCGTTCTCCCGACCATGTACTGCATGGCGGACATCAGGGGTGCTGTGGTTGAACCAGTGTCGCATACTGTAAAGTATGCTTGCACCCAGTCGGCTTGCGCGGGCCGATTACACTTCGTTCACAGACTACACACTCATCCAAAGCCACTACAACACTACAATTACACTTACAAGCACTTCTTACCCTACATACAATCTCTACTAGACAGCCTAAGCCACTTGGTAGAGATACATTGGCTGTATCGTCCCTACTTCGGTCGGGATAGGCCGGTCCTGCAGTGGATACTCAAACGGCTGATGATGATGATGATGATGATAATGAATTAGTGTAGCAGTAGGTTTTGCATTGGTTCGAAATGAGAGGCGAAACTTTCTCTCTCCCTCTATAATTTTCTTCCCTCAAACGGACCCGACCCGAAGCGCGTTCCTGCCATTTGTCTTGGTACTGAGCACTCCTACAAGCGTGGGTCAGGATGCACGCCACACATGCACTTAACGGGCGGATCCAAGAGTTGTGAAAAGGGAGGTTATAAGAGTGTCTGTGTTTACCTGTCGATATTTTTCATTTTTATCATTCCTGTCTCCAGATAATTTTATTCAGCTTAGGGAAGGCCTTGATGTGAACAAAGTAATGGAGGCTGTAGGCCTACCTGAACCCTGCTGCTTGAAAAGATGAATAAAATCGTCTGGAACTGGAACGGAAATCAAAATTCGCCATCGGAGCGAAAGTGATTAAGGCCTAGGTGTGGAGGTCCCTAAGTCTGTGAATCTAATCCCAAAAATGTTTGGTTGGAATCAGTGACATAAAGACGAGATGGAAGTTAAATGTGCAGAATAAATCGCTACGGAAGAAGTGCGACGAAATCCCCAGTACCAATCAGAATACAACCCTAAGTCTGGCTGTGAATCCTTGCCCTGACGTGTTCATTTAGCATTAGTAGTATACAAGAGGATATTGAAATGTGCCGAGCAAATCACTAAGGAAGAGGTGCTACGAAGTTTCTCTGCGACCCTAAGTCTATTTATGAATCCTCGCCCTGACGTTTGTAGTTCTCGGGGTGATGGATGTGGTTTCATGGGCAGTACTTCAGACCCCGCAGGACCACCCCAGCGCCTCGTGCCTCCGCCAAACTCCCCTCTGCCGTGTACGTTTGTAGGAGGCTTAATTACTGAGACGGGTCAGTCCTCAGGGTGTCCATAGCTCACACCCTAATTGTGTGTGTGTGTGTGTGTGTGTGTGTGTGTGCTTTTTGTAGACTGCTGTTCCGTCCCCCCTTCTTTTCTCCGTCAGGTACCGTTTCCACTCTTGTTAGTGTGAGAGTGAGACAGACAGATGTAGAGGTGTCACTATGGCTAATGACGCACTTTTTTTCTCTTTGCCGCTCCCTGCTCACCTATTTTCCATTTTGTTTTCAATTCTTCTCCTGTTCAGACCTCCTTTATTCCTGATCTTGAAAGACAGATGGGGCCCATAGGTCTTGACTCAGACACGTAGAGGGAACGTCACAGCTCCTTATGTTAGTTTTTTTTTTTCGATCATTCTTTTCCCTTTCGTGTCTTTTGTCCTGTCCCGTTCTTGCTCTCACTCGTCTTTACTATCCAGTCTGCTTTTTAACAGTGACAGAAAGAAACTGGTATAACCCTGACACAGACGTCTGGGGAACACCATAGCTCGCAATTATATATCCTTTCCTTCTTTTTTTTTTGTAGTCCTTTGTGTGTCTCATACAGTCTCATTCCTACCCGTGTTTGTCTACAATTTAGCCTGCTCTTTCACACCGACAAAGAGAGAGGAGGGGAAACTGGTCCTATCCTCATTGACAGAGGCAAAGGCGCCCATAGATTAAACCATGTATCCTTTTCCTGCTGCTGGTTACTGCTCCCTTTTCTTATGAGTTTTCTCTCTAGCTTCGCTCTAATGCCAACTCATCCCCATGACTGTAAGAGTAAATTACTTGATCCAGAATGTGATATGTAGAGAAAAGGCGAGGTGGAACTAAGGAGAAAGAGATCCTAAGATAGTGAAAGGGAACTTGCGGTGAGTAGAAGCTTGCTAGAACTTTGAGTCTGGAGAACATCTTCAGCTGAAATGAACTGTCGGACTTTAGAAATAACAAGATACCTAAATGGGAACCTGGCTGTGGAGGATTTAACACCATCAGCCCGAGGATCTCTTGCTTACTTTGGTTGGGCTAACACCAGACCATATTATCCAGCTGAGGAAGGATGTCGCCAGGCTGAAGAGATCATAAACTATCCCAGTTAAAAAATTATTCCATGGACTCTAGTCAGAACAAAACAATAAATTTGGTTGATTACTGATTTATACCCAAACTCCGAACCTTTTTATTTCTTCCCCCTAAGGATAGGACATTTTCGGCTCCTCTTGGATCCTCGCTAGGTCGAGTGGAAGCAGTGACACAAGACACAGTTAAGACAGCATTGCCTTAGCTATGCACGGCTGCCCTCTATCTCCCTTGTTGTCAGCGCTCATTGGTATTCCCAGCGCGGCCCCGTTGTAATCAGGAGGTGATGAGGGAGGTAAAGAAGGAGATACGTAATAAACTGTTAGTAATGGCGGCCATCGCACACTTCATCACCCCCACACCGTCACTTAAGCCAGGTACAATCCACAATCTTGCAGGCCAGGCAGTGATTGTTTTGCTTTGTGGTTCTCCCCTTCCGCCCTCTTGTTTGCTATTGTGGTGGTGCAAGTGGTGGTGATGGTTTATGTCGCCATTTGTCACCTGATATATTGCCTCTGCCGTGCTGTTGTTGTTGTTGTCAAGGTAGGTAATATCATGAATTTATGGCTTGGGTACCCGAGGCGTTGTTGCGTTAGGTGGGTATGATATGATAACCTGGATTAATTAAGATTTGATACCAGGTGCTCCAGGTAGGCCTCTGATAGTTGTATAAAAGTGTAAGTAGAACAAAAGTAGCCAATATGAAGTGTAAGAAGTAGCCCGCATTAGAGTACGTTGTCTCAGATGACTAACCTCTTCAGTGAGATGTATTTTTTATTTATTTATTTATTTTTTTACAGTTCTAATCAACATAGGAAAGTCCTCTCATACTGAATGGGTTAATAAAGATGGTACCTACTTTGTCAGAGTCTTAGGGTTTCTTACTAATAAAATCGTCAAGAAAAATAGAAAAAACATGAGACCTAAGTGGTTAATCAAGGTTTGTGATTACGTTAAGGTTGCAAATGTAATTCCATAACATGTGAAAGTAGCCTGAAAATTGACAGTAGCCCACATCACGTGTTAAAATAAGTTATATTAGGTGTAAATGTAGCGCATAACAGGTGTGAAAGTTACCGGCTTCAGGTGTAAAAGTAACCCATATCTGGTGAGAAAATAACCCATATCAGCTGTAAATGTAACCTGCAGATTATGTAAATAGTTTGTAAATTATTTAAGACTAGCCCTATATCATAAAAGTTGCCCATTTGGTGTGTGGGAAAATGGCCCATGTCAGGTGCATATATATCCTACAAATAAAAGTAGCCTGTAAAAGATATGAAAGTAGCACAGTGTCATAAGTACAGCCATAGATGTGAATAGTAGACAACAAAATTTTTATCCGGTGTAAAAATAGTTCATGTACCTGTAAAAGTGACCTGATAAGGTAGAAGGTAATTCCTGTATCTCGAAAAAAAAAAAAAAAAAAAAAATAAAGGAAACAGTCAAGCAGTTATCTTACCTGTGGCAGGGCGAGGTAGATACAGTCATGGTCAAAAGTTCGAACTGTTAATCCACTGCTCCTGCTTTACGTTTGGGGCATGTCCGTTACTTTCCTTCCTGACGTATCACATAAAGGAAAACAGCAGCCGGAAGTGAGAAGCACAGGAGGTGAAGTATTAGGCAAAGAAACATACCAAGCATCTCTCAGCATTAGAACACCAGCCAGCAGAGGAAAATGAAAAACGAAAGAGATTTAATATAATCTGGAGAAAGGTACAAAGCCTCTCAGCTTGGGAATGACAGCTAAGAGAACAGGTATAAGGAGGTTAGAAATTAGACGAATGTTTGTGCCTGCGTGTACGACAGGTTGTGCAAAAAAAAATAAATAAAAAGCGGGATGTGTACGATGTGTGTGTGTGTGTGTGTGTGTGTGTGTGTGAGAGAGAGAGAGAGAGAGAGAGAGAGAGAGAGAGACGAAAATCAGAGAACTCCCACAACGTCCCATCACAAATCACAATAATCCCTCCCATCTTCCTCTTTTTCTCCCTATACCAACCAGGCTCTTTAGCTGACCACAAAATCACCACATCAGGCCCCCGCACTGGATTCCTTAAACTCACACTGTAATTTCATAAAGTGGATCACTAGATGTTCTCAAGCTACTGTAATGATTCCCGTGTACAAAGGCTAACTGCTCTCTTGCCTGTAATTTTATTATAACTAGTAATTTGCCTGTAACTTGTATGTAATCACTAATCGGACGAGCAGACAGAAGGTAGGATTCTTACAAAGGTCCCTAAGCCAAATTTCTGTATAAGAGCTGCCATACAATTTTTTTTATCTTTAATCATACAGTTGCCACTAACTTCTCGTTGGCTGTCTATACTTTTTCTTCACTCATATTGCTGCTGCTCAATTCATATTGTCTATTTATGTTTTGTCTTCACTCATACAGCTCCCATGCACTTGATAAGCAAACAAGAATGAATATTAGTTCGAATAATACAAAAAAAAAAAAAAAAAGGTTCCTCATAATAGAAAACTGCTACTAATACTCATTTATCCCGCAGTTATTTTAAGATTCTTGCTAAATACAGACCCTGATTTTAGACAGGGAATGTTAAATGGGTGTTTGCATTACTGTACACACCTTGATGCCCTGCTTGCTTTACCCAGACGATTCTTTTTCCAGGTTAGGGGAAATTTTTGGGACTGAAGAAGTTAGATGTAGCCTTCTTTCCCCTTGAATATAATCGTCAGGCTAACTTCAAAGGATTTTATTTTATTATTTTATTATTTCATTTATTTTATTAACTGCGGCAGGGTGATGCATTTTTTTTTTAAAATTCTTCCTACATCCAGACGATTGTCAGCAGGTAAGGGCATTTGGCATTAAGGACAGTAAAATAGTCAAGCCATTAATCGAGTGTTAAGTATTAATTGAGATAGCTTTTTAGCCATATGAGTTCATAAGGATACCCAGTGGCAAGTATATTCATCTGACGTTAGCCAAAGTAAACCAGCTAAACCTTCTACTAAGGCTCATGAGTCAACCCCCTTCACTATGAGAGGTCTCCCGATAGCTGAATATAATCGCCTAATGGTAGCAAGGAAAAAAAAAGTAACTGTGCAGACAGGGCTTATTTTCTTTCGCCATGAAGTCCGTGATTGTGGCTGCCAGAACAAAAGTTATCTGGTATTTGAGAGAGGGAGAGAGAGAGAGAGAGAGAGAGAGAGAGAGAGAGAGAGAGAGAGAGAACGCACCTTTTAGTATGTGTATTTTTATCCTTTGGCTGCACACGGTTCTAAAGAAAGATAAATTAGATAATGATAGATAGACAGAAATACAGTTAGATCAGTAGACAGACAGACAGGTAAATCAGTAAACAGACAGACAGACCGAAACACGCAGGGACAGAAAGACAGAGACAGAAGACAGATAGAGACACTACAGCCATCTGGTCAAAGCTAAGAGAGTAGTTGTTGTGGGGTCTCTCTGTGCCTCGCGTGCTTAGTAGCAATGAATCAGTGCCTGTGCCTGGAGTGAGACGTAGCGCTGCAGTCTACCCTCCATTACCCTTATCAGACCCGGAGTGATAAATGCTTCAAGGCAGGCTACTCCTATGATACCTCAAATTTGGTGAGGTTACGTGGTGCATTGCTGATGAGGATGGCTACTATATCTGTCCCCAATATATATATATATATATATATATATATATATCATCAGCCGTTTGAGTATCCACTGCAGTGTTAATGCTGTCAATGTCCCCCTTTACGCCACTTGCAGGTGAAGGCAAAGTCTTGTAGTTAGTTTTCTGACAATATATTAAACACCGTCTTGAATCTTTACACAACAGCAGAGGACAGCATTCGTGTCCAACCCCAGACCCGTACAGACAGCTACTGATCGCCAGCTCTCATCCGGCTAGGGCTGTGGTCCCGATCACAAAGGCATGAATCACTCAAGGTAGACACAATAATCCATTCATCATAGACATAACACTGGGCGTTGACGCCCTACTTGGATTCTACTTACAACTACTTACATACTATATTTATATACTATATAATATCAACAAAAAGGTTACAAACAATTTTCCCCTTCATCAAAACGTGTGTCTCCTGACACAGTGGTGGGGCATCAAGTCATAATATGGCAAGAATGCAAGTGGTCTGAGTATACAGTGAACCGGGACTACATGGGAGTACAATAATAAATGAGATATTACTACATAATTCACAAAGTTGAATGTAAGAAAGGATTAATATATTTACAGTACAAGGCCATGTTGGAAAGATAGCATAAACATATAGGTTTGGTAACCACAAAATGAGTTTTACTCAGAACTACCATTTTCCAGGTCTTTTGGTTGTCGCACTAACCTTGTTGCTACACGGATCTCGTGCAACCTTTTGTCCATTCGCTTGAGACAACAGTACAGGAAACAAACAATTGCAATAAAACCTAGAAAACATAAGACAACCGGAGGAAATACATAGACTGGATGTGACCAGAATCGGTTAAAAGCTGAAGAAAACTGGTTCATAATGAATTCAGACTGATTTAGGAATTTCAACATACGTAGGTTCTCTGATGTGATAGAAGATTGTCTGTTGGTAGATGAAAGGTAGTATTAATAGGTTTGAAGATGTTATACTTGTGGGGGCGAAGTGCGAAGTGATAATGTGTGGCATGGGCTATTATAGACTCAGACTTTACTGTACAGTAATCAGGGGTCTTATATAAACCGACCTGGGATACTGAACGTACAAATAAGACTGACAGGAGTTGAGACAATAAAGAAGGAATAGCAGATGTGATTTAGACGAGCATGGTGTACCTGGCCTTTGGGGGCAGGAACAAAGGTCCAGACAGGTTGTACTGAGAAGTTACGGACTAAGGCAGATTCGCAAGGAGCAACGCTGCCAGGAAAAATTGTTAGGAGGTACGCAGCACAAACTCGAGAGTTGGGTGTGAGAAGGACACATCTACCGAGGTCACTTGAGGAAAGGAAGGCAATAGAGAGATGATCATGGGAGAGAAGAAAGTACCCTGAAGAGACAGAGGCCTTTACTAGGGAGTTGTTGTACCAGAAGGGAAAAGGAATGATGTGAAAGAGATCGAGTATGATGGAAGAACGAAGAGGAATATGAACAATTATATCTTTAGTAAGGAATGTGGCTTCTAGTATTGGGTAGTAGTGTTCTAAAGAGGAAAATGGAATCATAGGAGACAAGCCGAATGTTGAGTGAGCCCATTCCAAGGTAGAACGAAGGTCAGAGAGAGATACTAAATCTAGGGTCACACGACTATCAACAGGATTTACGAATTACGCTAGAAACTTGGGAGACAAAAGAGCCCAGAGAAACCTGCAAATTATCAACATGTAATTTAACATACATCAAGTCTGAAATAATGTTGGTCTTTGATACTTCACGCTTAAGAATAATCGTAAAATTATTCACAGTATTAGTAACATCATGTAAATGGTGACTCATCTGTTGCAGCATAAAATGTTGAACACGTAACACTTTGTCTTGTGACTCAAGGGCATTGGCTAATTGAAGTAAGTCCTTTTTGAAACCAGAAAGTTCACGGGCAGTCACAACACCAAATAATCCACTGAGGATTTCTCCTCCAAGGTCAAAAAGTCCACGTTTCACTCGTGAGCGACCCACAGGCGTTTGGTGAGGGAAGGAATCTTGAAGATGGTTGAACTGATAACGAATATAATCTAATTTCCAACAGATGGGTAGGTAGAGTGGGTACAAAAATGTGTCATTGGGATGTCGAATTTTAATATCTGACAAGAGTCCCTGCAGGTCGTCTAGCTGACGTGCAGGGTCAGGCAGGGCGATGGCCACGGCGGCCAGGGGCTCTAGGTCGTAGCGGAAGGAGACTACATCTTTAACCACCATTACCTCGCCTCCTGCGCCAACCAAGGCCCCGGGCCGTACGGCACCATCGTCCTCACTCGATCCAGACCCAACCAGAGTCAGCACTGTCAGCATGTAGAACCACAGCATCTTTCCTATAAAATGAGGTGATCTTAGAGGTGATTTTGATACAGATGGTAACGACAGTATGAGATGATAACGTTATGCAAGAGACTTAGTGGCAGAACGCAATTTGGCACGATAGTCATTAACAGTAGGGGAAGGCTGAATAGTAATGTCAGAAGGAAGGTTTAGAGAACAGGAAGAAGGCTGAGTAGGAGTTTGTTGTGGGGATGTGGTCTCTCTTAGTGGTTCCTCCAAGACTATGCGTTTTGATGCACGTTTGAGATAATCTGCATGCACCCATGTCGTCTCTGCCTTGTGCGGATCTCTTAATTAGAATTTATTACCTTTACTAGATATGACACGGAAGGGACCCAAGAATTTACTGTTTTATTTTGATTCTCTGTCATGATCTAGGGCAAAAACTGTCACCTACTTGGATGGTAACAACTGTGGCAGCGGCATGTTGGTTACGTACCATCTCCTCATTTGTAAGGGCCAGATTATCCTGAACATATTTATGAATTTTCTGGAAGTTGGATAGGTTTACTAGCACATAGTTATCGTAGTCGTAGATCGGATCAGGTTTATATTGCGACAGTGAATAAGGTAGTCTTTTGTCAAAGCCATATATGATCAGAGAAATTACCAATATGCCGGGAATCGAACCCGGGACTCTCAGGTGAGAGCCAGGCAGCATACCACTACACCACGACCAGGTAAAAGTTAACTCACGTTGTCACAATCTTGTAACCAACGTCCCTCCGCCCCCACTGTGGGCATCAAGAGGATGAGTTAACCCCCTGGCACTCGGGCAAGTCCGAGTGCCAGGGGGTTAACTCATCCTCTTGATGCCCACAGTGGGAGCGGAAGACGTTGTGTACAGATTGTGACAACGTGAGTTACCTGGTCGTGGTGTAGTGGTATGCTGCCTGGCTCTCACCTGAGAGTCCCGGGTTCGATTCCCGGCATATTGGTAATTTCTCTGATGATTTTTCATGTGAAAAAAATACAGGTTCTCTCTTCAGCCATATATGATGAAGAATGGTGTTTCTCCAATTGACTTATTGATGGATGAATTAATTGAAGCAGCTACCTGCGGAATCCACTCATCCCAGGTGGAAGTCTGATCTCCCACTATGTGACGCAAACTCCCCAATATCTTTCTATTTTGGCGCTCTACTAGGCCATTCGAGGCTGGATGATGGGCCACTATATTGCATTTCTTAATTCCGTATCGAAGACAAACTTTTTCCAGTACTGAATTATTGAACTCTGACCTGTTATCAGTTAAAATTACTTATGGTGTTGTGAAAGGGCAAATTACTGAATTAATAAAGGCATGTGCTACTGCGTTAGCAGATTTTTCACGCAATGGAACCAAGACAACAAATCTAGAGAAATGATCGACTACTACTAACAACGAAGCCAGATTCTGTACAAGGCAGCTTCAGAAGATCAAGAGAGACAGTTTGCCAAGATTTTGATGGTACTGGGTACTGCAATATAGGAGCAGGTTGACAGGTTGTCCCCTTGTGACGGGCACATGATAAACATGCATCGCAGTGCGCTTCTATATCCTTTCGCATAGTGGGCCAATAATATGACAGACGTGCTTGCCGTAAGCTTCTGACTTTGCCAGGGTGTGATGCATGAGGGGTGTCGTGGATTAAATGAAGGGCAGCAGGAATTAAGTCTGTTGGAATGACTAGTTGCTTAACTTCGCGGTGAGGTACGTTGTTACCTTTTAGTACTGAGTCTTTATAGAGCAATTCATTGTTGAGGAAGAAATCAGATACAGGGACTGGTAACTTTGGCAGAGAAGAATCATCGCCTGACTCTAGGAAATATATGACTTGTGACCATACGGGTTCCTTGCGCTGAAACCTATGTAGTGTGTCATAATTGAACGCCAAGTTTACGTCGCAACCGGTTGAGACTGTTGCAACATGCCGCGAGAGGGCATCGGCTACGACATTGGATTTTCCAGAAACGTATTCAAATGTCGGATTATAGTCAGTCACAGTGACTGCCCAGCGTGCAAGTCGACCGGTAAGGTTACGTCCCCGAAACAAGTCACATAAGGGAAGATGGTCTGTTTGGATGTGAACAGGATATCCGTAGATGATGTCGCGGAAATGTTTTAGGGACTAGACCACGGCAAGGGCTTCCCAGTGAGTTACACTGTAATTCTTTTCCGCGGAGTTTAGCACACGGCTAGCATAGGCAATGACACGTCTCTTTCCTTCGGAGTCATATTGCATGAGAACGGCACCTAGGCCTACTCCGGAAGCATCAGTACAGAGAAGAAATGGTTTAGAATAATCAGGGAATGCCAAAACTGGTGATTGTGCTAGAGCAGTTTTCAGTGTTGTGAATGCGGTTGCCTGTTCATCAGCCCACACAAAAGGCGCATCCTTCTTTAGCAATTTTGTTAACGGTGCAGCTATCTTGACGTACCCTTTAATAAACCTTCTATAATACCCACTGAGACCGAGGAAACTGCGTACAGCGTCGGTGTTGGTTGGAGTTGGGAAATTCGTCACGGCTCTAACCTTGTCATCTGATGTATGAATTCCTTGAGCGTCAACAACATGTCCTAGGAATTGGAGTTTCTTACATAAAAAGTCACACTTTGATAGTTTGATCTTAAGTCCAGCTTGTTTGAGTCTAGTGAACACTTCGGCCAATTTTTCTAAATGTTCCTCCACCGAGTGACTAGCGATTATGACATCATCTAGATAAACAAAAACTGAGTGACCTATCATGCCGGCAAAAACTGTATGAATTAGTCGCATGAACGCTGATGGTGCATTTCTCAAACCCAATGGAAGTCTACGGAATTGGTAATGTCCGGATGGAGTACTGAAGGCGGTGATAGGGCGAGATGATTCTTCCATCTCGACTTGCCAATACCCACTTAAAAGATCTAGGGAGGAAAAAACACAATTGTTTTCGCCTAAGGATTCCAGCAAATTAGTGAGTACAGGAATTGGAAATCTGTCCAGGACAGTCAGTGTATTCACGCATCTGTAATCTATGACTGGTCGTAACTCACCACCTTTCTTTGGAACCAGAAATAGTGGGCTGTTCCACCTGCTATCAGAGTGTTCAATGACCTCATTATCCAACATGTCCTGAATAAGACGATCGGCTTGTTGACGTTGGCTATGTGGTAAACGGTAGGCAGGTATACAGTATATACTGGCTGAGCTCCAGGCTGTAATGTAATATTATACTTCACCAAATTTGTTTTGCCCATATTCTCACCGGGTAGGGCTACTACTTCACGATAGTCTCGCAAGAGATTAATTAATTGATGTCGGTGTTCCGGGAAATCACTTTGTTTCACATGAGATTCAAGAATAGATGGAATATTGGTGGACTGAGCAACTGAGCATACATCAGCAACAGGGTGTGAGAATTCCTGGCACACACGTACGGCCGCTGGGTACACCAAGAAATCGCCAATCTGTGTTCCCGTTCGTAAGGTGTACAGTATGCGGCGTTTGTTGTGTTGGCAATGTACAAGTAGCATAAACCATCCTCCAGCACCGTACACAACGCCGACTCATAAGCTAAGCCATTCATACAACACTTCTCAGGTAAGGTTAGTACATCCACTCCTGCTTTCGCACCCACAACACAAACAGAGACTTTGGTAAACTTGTGCGGCAACAAAATTGTGCACTGATTTGTTACTGCATGTCTTATCTCTGAGTGTTGTAAAACAACAATCACACTATCTGAGGTAGTTAAATGAGATGTGTCTGAGTCGGCGAGTGTACCACTGTCAGAGGGGTTGATACGATCCACAGTGGAATGCTTAGAGGATGTAGTACCGTACTAGATGGTAGTGTACCTGGCTGTTCAGGTAATGGCGTGTGTATTTGGTTACTCTTGACTTCTGTTGGAATCATGTGAGGCTTAAGAACTGAGTCTGTTTGGGAAAGTACCGGACGTGGATACTCCATACTAGGTATTGGGAAATCATTGACATGTATACAACGAGAAGCAGGGAGGAGAGCAATAGCTTCTTGGGCCATTGTCGAAAAGCCAATGAGAGTGTCCGCTGGATACTTAAGATCATTAGTGACATGAAACTCTACGTCAAAAGGTCTTAAGGCTTTATCAAGTTGTACTTCTAGTGTGATCTTTCCTTTGACCTGAAATTCTGAGCCATCCACACCGCATAGGCGAATGTCAGGTGGTTCGAGGAGCCCAGCTCTTTTAGTTATTTTCCTGATGTTGTTTGAAGAGGTATCTGAGATTAGATTTATCATAAATCCGCTGTCCGTAAAGAAAGAGCTTTGTACTCCTTCGCTCCATCCTAGAATGACTAAGCTTAAAGATGTTATAGGTCCTACCTGACGAATGGGGAGTTGATTTTCTGTTACCTTATTTTCAAACACCAGCGGATCTTCTGCTGTTAGGTTACATTTCTCCAATCTGAGCGCTCCTCTTCCCCCGACTGACGGCTCTTAAGGTAACGACACTCTTCCGTGGAGTGAGTTGTGCTATTCTTATGGTACTTGCATGTTAGACGTCGTGACCGCGAAGGTGAGCGCGGGCATTCCCGTGAGCGAAAACTTCTTTCTTTTGCGTGCACAGCTAGACTCTCGATGACCTAAATTACCGTAGTGCCAGCACACAATTGAGGATTGTTTGCTTCGTCGCAGAGTTGAATTGTCACAACCGCTAAAAGGTGAGCGATAGTGTGAGTGTGACCGATTACTAGGTTTGGTTCTTGTAGTTGGCCGCGAACGCGAGGAATCAGATGAAGTAATGCTGGTCTGTAGTACTCTCACAGTACCACCTGCAGAGGGAGAGGGTGAACTGTAAGAATCGACCTGGCAAGTGAAGTCTTTTCCTGACCTTTGAACTATCGCCTTGCTAATATCCATGATTTTGTCTCCGGGGTTAAAGCCAATTTGTAGTGCTATTTGTTTTTGGGATCCCGAAAGCCAATTGAGAAATCTAAAGTAACCGAACAAGTTAGCAAAATTATTTAATGTAATCATGATCTCCCCATTGTGTTGTGTTACCCATTGAGTACCACGGAATGATTGGCGCAACTCTGAATTCGTCGCCCTCATAGTAGCGGCTGCCTCAATTACTTTTGCGTGTTGGGGAGGTGCCTTCATGTCCTCCTGCATTTGCATGAGGAGATTAGTTAACCCTATAAGGGATGCAGAATTGGAATGTTGGCAACAATATTGGATAAGCCGTTGGCGAAACACGTCAAACGTTTGGCAATCTTCGAAGTGCCCCGCACGAATAGCGGCTCATATTAATGATCTGCCATGATGGAGTCGACTGAGAAGATATGAAACTTTCAAGGGTTCAGTTATGATCTGGCAATTATGAATGCGTTTTCGACCTCTCTGAGGAAATCGTAAATCGAAACAGTACTATCCTCACTTGTAAATTTGGGTCTATTCACATCATCCAAATATATGGATTGGGGAGGTGGAGGGTTCTGAGTCGCCATCGTAGGAAGAGGGTGAGACCGCGAAGGTGAGGAAGTAGGCACGGTAGTGAACTGAGACGGTGTGTGGGAAGGAAGTGTCGTGGCGGTAGTGGTGTGTGTATGTGTAGTAGTAGGGAGGGATAAAGACTGTGGAGAAGACTGAGTGGTTTCAGGAGAATCAGTTGGAGAAGATGATAGAGTATCTGGTGTTAATATATCTGGATTTAGGGTAGGAGTAACAGGAGTAGTAGAAACAGGTAGGGAACTTACGGTTGGTTTCGTATAAGATCTGCCACTACGAAGATTTACATTATCTCTACAAACAGCGTTATCTGTGTTATCGTCAGGTTCAATAGGTGAGAGATCTACCCGTTTAAAAAAGGACATTAACAGAATAGGAAGTAAGCAAATGAAACTAAATGATCAAGTGGATGAATAAATGAGAATAAATAAAGGGAAATATTTATAATCTGTGAAGAAATTATTTATATACAATGAATATGAGTGAAAATGAATGCGTTATTTACAGCTAAGTGTGAGTATTATTAGGAAAAGAAAATGGGATGAAGTAGGAGTGAGTGAACGAAAAATTCTGACTGAATGGAAAATGAGGGACCAGAATGCAATGAATGGATAAAAGTAAGTGGTGAAAATATCACAATCTATAGAGACAGCTTGGCTCCTCTGTAGAAAGGGATTAATCAATGTGATGGAATGAGGAATTGCATGAAAATGCAGGTAGGAAATACTTGTAGTAAGATGTGATCCGTGCCAAGGTTGGAGAAAAAGTGAGGCTCTCGTCTCCTCGTGATTGGGTGGAAGTGTCCGTGACGTCACTGGGTGGCGGCTCAACGCTGGGCGGAACGAGAAGCTGATAGGAGCAGAAGACTGTGACGTAGCTCGGTGTTAGTGGCCACTCTCCCTGGGTGACGTCGGTATGTTTGGTGGATGGGGAAAACGATGACGTAACGGCGTCGGGCGGCGGGTGGGGGTTGCTTCCTGGAGTGGGGTCTGGGGTGGAGTTTGTGGGGGCTGATAATAACCCGTACAGCAGGCCGGACGGGAACACAGGCAGGCAAAGGCAGGTTGTAGGTTGATAGGAGCAGGAGCCTTACATGGCTGTAGTGGCGTGGTGATAGGTGGGGTGTTAATGTGGAGGAAATTCCCAAAATTACATCAGGCTGCTAGAACGATTCCACACCAAGACTGCAAACAGGGCTGGAGGCTAGGGCGGAGATAGACTGTGTGTCGTCGTGGGAAGAACAGCAGCGACAGTAGCGTGGGAAGACAGACACAGCTAAACCAGCCCACAAAAGACGTAAACCACTATAATCGCACTTGCTTTCCACCAAATGTTAACGCTGCCAACGCCCCTTGACGCCAGACGTAGGTGAAGACAAAGTGTAGGAATTAGTTTTCTGAAAATATATTAAACACCGTCTTGAATCTTTACACAACAGCAGAGGACAGCATTCGTGTCCAACCCCAGACCCGTACAGACAGCTACTGATCACCGGCTCTAATCCGGCTAGGGCGGTGGTCCTGATCACAAAGGCATGAATCACTCAAGATAGACAAAATAATCCATTCATCATAGACATAACACTGGGCGTTGACGCCCTACTTGGATTCTACTTACAACTACTTACATACTATATTTATATACTATATAATATTTACAAAAAGGTTACAAACAGCAGGACCGGCCTATCCCTACCGAAGTCGGGACGATACAGCCAATGTATCTCTACCAAGTGGCTTAGGCTGTCAGGTAGAGATTGTATGTAGGGTGAGAAGTGCTTGTAAATGTAATTGTAGTGTTGGAGTGGCTTTGGACGTATGTGTAGTCTGTGAACCAAGTGTAATCGGCCCGCGCAAGCTGATTGGGTGCAAGCATGCTTTAGAGTATGCGACACTGGTTCAACCAGAGCACCCCTTGTGTCCGCCAATGCAGTATGTGGCCGGGTGAACACTCCCAAAGTTTATTATCCTGGCGGGGTGCAAACCCTGGTTCATCTGTGTATGAAATGCACACTCTACCACTGTACCACAGACGCTCCATATATATATATATATATATATATATATATATATATATATATATATATATATATATATATATATATATATATGTGTGTGTGTGTGTGTGTGTGTGTGTGTGTGTGTGTATACTGTATACAGTATATTAAAGCTGCGTTGTTTGTTTGTCCTTCGATCTCTCCCAAACCAAGGTTGAGAGACCCCCAGACCCATATATATATTCGGAATCAGGGTGACCCAAGGATAGTTTTAGGCGGGTCAAAATTCAGATCTGGGTCATCTGAGGTCACCTGTAGTGTTCGCCTTTTTGGTCCGGACAATGCCGGGTACCCCTGCAGTCCAATTTTTGGCATGGAGACTCACATGACCTCCAGTTCGGACATAGGCTATGTGAGGTTGACCTCCATGGTCATTTGAGGTCACTATCTGAGGTCATTTGAGGTCACCAGCAATAGTAAACAAGTGCGCACGAATACTGTGGGCTAGTTTGCGAGAGCTGAAATAGAAAGTTCCTGGACCTCTTCTAATCCCTCTTCAAAAGCATAATAGATACATGGTCTTTCTGAGGTTGAAAGAAAGACAACTAGAACAAATAGGAATAGAGTGTTCGCCTTTTCGGTCAGGGCAGCGCCGGGTAACGCCGATAATGATTATTCAATCTCTCTCTCTCTCTCTCTCCTTCTCATGCCAGGGGTGCTAAAAGGCTTAATGGTTCAGTTAAAATGATACCAGTAATTTGCTAAGGATAAATTAATGACGCATAATTAATGATGATGATGATGATGTACAGGAGTTAGTAATGCCAGCAGTTAGTCAGCAGTTCCTCTGTATTTACTAAGCCAACTACATTTCTTTTTCTCATCCCGGATTTCCGGGTTCCAGTCCGCAGAGAGCCACAACCTTTGGACAAGCCCCAGTGCCTGCATACTTACTAAAAATACCCTTGGCTCTATTTCTAAATCAGATAGGACCAAGGAGCACGCAAAGCACCTAGTTATGGAGTCATTTATGGAACAATGATCTTCTAAGCTGTACATCTAATCCTATCCACTTGTACGCTGATGACTCCACCCTTCACTTTTCCATTCGGTTTCCACAAAGTCCATCTCAGCAGTTACTGCAACAAACAAGGGATGAGGGTATGGCACACCTAATATCTGACTTGGCTCGTATCTCTGACTGAGATAAAAATTATTTTGTTTTTAATGCATCAAAGACGCAGTTTTTACACCTATCAACCCGTCAAAATCTTCCACAGGAATACCCACTAATGTTTAGTAATATCCAGCTCAGTCCTGCATCATCCTTGAACATGCTTGGGGTTTCATTCACACGTGGCTTATCTTGGAAAGATCGTATTGCATCTCTTGTAAAATCTGCTTGAAGTGATTGGGTGTGCCAAGCCGACTCCGTGCCTTCTTTACCCCTGCACAGTTGTTGACTTTATACCCGGGTTTTATTTGCCCCTGTGTAGAGTACAACTCTCATGTGTGGGGAGGTTCCCCACATACAGCTCTTCTCAATAGGATGGAGTCAAAGTCTTTTCGTCTCATCAACTCTCCTCTTACTGGCTCCCTTCAACCTCTGTCTCTTCGCCGCACTGTTGCCTCTTTATCTCTTTTCTTTCGCTACTTCAATGGTCATTGCTCCTCTGAACTATCTGCTTGCATCCCTCTACCTTTACGACGGGTGCGTAGCACCCGTCTAGCAACAAACTCTCATCCATTTTCTGTCCAACTCTGTAATGCAAGAGTAAATCGATACTCCCCAGTCCTTCATTTATGCAACAGGTCAACTCTGGAACTGTCTCTCTCTGTCTGTATTTCCAACTTCCTATGATCTCCAGTCTTTCAAGCGCAGTGTGTCCAGGCATCTCGAAATGAACGGATCTTGAATTTGGCTCTCCTTTGTGCTATTTTTGTTTTTTCTTGGAAGGAATTGTTTTGCGGGCTCTGCTTTTGGTTCCTTCTTCCTCGCATGAAAAAAAGAAAAAACTGTGAGGAGTAGATGCGATGAGACTTCCTGCCACGTTACAGAGCGCATTTAGCAGCGAGGTAGAGATGCTAGAAACTTTATCTTGAGAGCAAATGACTGTCAGAAACTGTATGCTTGCCCTCTGTGGTGCTCTCTGTTTTGATAATAAGGCCAAAGAGTGAAGAAAGAATTAGAATAGTACTGTATGTGTGACTGTCCTACCGCCTGAGGAATATCAATCCAAACTTGTTTCATCCTGATCTACAGCAGTGGGAAAGTGTCGAAAGTGACGATATGTCTCTTATGATTTTATTAGAGTATGTTTCACAAAAAGCTGTTCAGTCGGTAAAGAGATAAATTTCCATCATTACTTAGTGTCGCTGCAAGTAACTGTGCCTTAGTTATGTATATTTATTTTACAAGAGACGGTCGTTAAGGTAGGGAGGTGGAGTGGTTCCTCTACAGTTTGTTAAGGGACGCTCACAATTCACTCTCCCGATATACATATGCCCTTGTTATAAGTGACAAGTCTGATGGTTCCCTGAAATCCATTTAGCTACTTAGTACATTCGAATTTAACTATATAATCGCAAATAGACACTAGGTGGTCTATGAGCTAAGGTATTCCACCTGAATGTAGCCCATCAGGGTTCACTTCCAAGGAGTGGCTGGGAGTTCTCACATTATGTCGCTTAGGAAAGAGTGACTGGGCATCCTTGCCTTAAATATGTGGGCCTCTACTCTGCTTGTGGTGCAGTATAGGATACAGTGATGGATAGATGGATTGATACTGGGATTTCTGTCAGGATGATGAACGAAAGTGTGTGATATTAGCTTGAGTAAATATCCAGATGTTGCTTCAGGTGCGACATTATTACATGTTTGAACTTTGGTGCATATAAATCACGTACACTGTTTCAAAGGCCAGACTGCTCCGCTTTCCTCCCACTTAAGCTTAGCATCTCCCAGGTGGCGTGATGAGCAAGTGGAAATAACCTCAGTTGAAGTTTATTGAGCAGGCCCAAGATTACTACAGCACTAAAGGGTGTAAGCGTGGCCGGGGGTGGGAGCTTGAGAGAGGGTACTCCTGTGATCACTCTATCTCCGGCATCCATCTCGGTCGCCACCCCGTATAGGGGCCTCGCTGATAGGGTCATGATATGAGGCACTGGTGTAGGAGATTTTTCTAGGTCTTTTCTTGAGCCACACTTGGTTTGTAGAAAAGGAAAGAGGGTTTATGACATTTAATTTACTTTTTATCTTTGCTATATTATAGTGATGATATAAATCTTTCGTTGATTTTTTTGCCCACCGCAGTTTTGACTTGGGAAAATATGAAAAGGTGCTGAAGTATGATTCAGTGTACCTTTCACCTGCCTAGGATCTAATGTGCTCTCCTAACATCTTGAATTTTTTTTTTTTTTTTTTTGGGGGGGGGAGGAGGTGGAATTTTCACCTTGGAAAAAGTATGTATAAGACTTGCTGGATACTTGTGACTTGCCATATAATTCTTCTGTAGTTATTATTATTATTTTTTTTTAGGTATTATTATTTGGAAAAAGGATGAAGAAATATCTTCAGTATGGAAGATGACACTGAATTCATCTTGTTGGACGCTTGTCTTGTCCCGATAACGTGCTGATATATCAATCTGGTTATTTACTGGTGTATTTATGTACTTATTATCATTGTGATTTAACTCTCGTGTTGTCTAGCTAATTTATTTATATATTTGTAGTGATATATTATTGTAGTTGCGTAAAACTTAGCTGTTTTTATTTGTCTATTATTTATTTGTTTGCTTATTTTTATTTTTTATTAATTATATTGAGGCCTTTTTGGTGAAGAAAAAAGAATGCTCAGGATAAAACCCTTTCACTACGGTGGCGTTTTTATTACACAAATCCTTCTTGCCTTAAGACGATTTAATTCAACTCAGGAGAGCCACTGATACTGAAGGAGGTAATGAAGGCTATATTTCATCTTCCCTGTTCGAAAAGTCTCTCCCAGGCTGAATAAAATCTCCTGAAGGTAGAAGAAAATTGAAAAAAAAACTACCAGTGGTGCCCGGCGTTGTCCGGGCCAAAAAGGCGAACACTCCAATCCTAATTGTTCTAGTTCAGTCTTTCTTTCTACTACAAAAATAACATGTGCCTCTTATCCTTTTGAAGAGGTATCCAGGAACTTTCTGCTTCAGCTCACGCAGACTAACGCACAGTATTTGTGCGCACTTGCTTACTATTACCGGTAACCTCAAATGACCTCGGTGATCAAACTCCCATAGCCTATGTTCGAACTGAAGGTCATGTGTGTCTCCATGACAAAAATTGGGCTGCAGGGGTACCCGGCGTTGCCCGGACCAAAACGATGAACACTATCGGTGGCCTCAAATGACTCAGATCTGAATTTTTGACCTCCCAAAACCATGCTCTGGTCACCCTGATTCAGAATAAATATGGGTCTGGGGGTCTCTGGCCCTTGGCTTGGGAGTGACTGATGGACAATCAAACAACGCGGCTCTTTTATATAATTAAATGGTGATATCGTAATGAAGGGTTTGAGCTTTTCTGTTTTCCTAAGCTGAATAAAATCGTCTGGAAGTGAGAAAACTATAAAAAACGTCGTCTTGATTAGAGGTCAGTGGCAGATTGCGTAACCCCTCCAGTACAAGATATTCTTCCTTAAGCTAAAAATAAAATGTTGGGCAAGAAAAAAGGAAGAAAATGTTTGGAGGTAACGAGATAAGAGGAAAAGGAGGGATAAAAAAGCAAAATGAAGGAAAAAGGAGATGAAGAACAAATGTTGGAGGCAGCGAGATAAATAACTTCAATCTAATGACATATTTTCTAATCTATTCTCGCTACCTCCAGACGATACTATTTAACATAGGGGAAAGAATCTCCTTGCTGAACGGGTTACTGAAGGCCGTATCTAATCCCTCCATTTTGAAAAATCTCTCTTAAGATGAATAAAATCGTCTGGGGATGGAAAGAATCAAGAAACACACCATTGGAGTGAAGAGTTTAACAGACGTGTCATCGTACTGAATGAGTCAGTTTCCTTGCTACACATCAACGCTTGAAACGCTTCTGTGTTTTCGTATGTCTTAAAAATGTTAAATTTCCTGTTTAACACCTTCATTATTTTTATTTTATTTTTTTCTTTTCTTCACCTTCATCAGTCCACCACCAGACGACGCTATTTGCAACTTAGGAAGAGCCTTTGTTATGGAGGGAGTTAAAGTAGGCCATATCTAACCCCTCGAAAAGGCTTCTCTAATCTGACTAAAATCATCTGGCACTGTATGGGACATAGTGAAAAGGAAGTCATCGGATTGAAAGGATTAATATACTGTTACTGACGCTTCCTCTTTAGTGAAAAATTTGATCGCTGTTCAAGTCTTTCTTTTTTTTTATTTTCTCTCTTCGGTTTTGGCAAAAAAAATGCATATGACTTCCAATATATCTTTGCGGACATGATCACTTGAGACACTGGTGTGTTTCCCTAATGTCTCAGTGATACTGTAGATATGATGCTTAAGGAAGCTCTTTGTGATTTCTTTGGTTTTTGGAAAAAGTTTGTGATTATTATAAGTCTCTGTTTAAGGTATCTCTGTTAAATCATGAGACTGGAAATATTTGCTAGGTACTGTTACTTACTGTAGATGTGCCTTTGTTTTCAGAAGTTGCAGTATGATTTGCTGCTTCATGCATTTATAAATGAATCTTCTTGTTTCTTCGGTCAGGAGAAAGGATGTCTTGCTACCGGAGTGGCTTTAATATCTTCTTTGGTCGTGAAAATAATTGTCTACTGTTCATTTATTTATTGATTTGTTTTTTCTGCGACCTCTTGGATGACTTTCCTTGTTTGGAAAAAAACTGCTGGAGACAGTGCAATATATCTTACAATGCAATGTTATTTGAAATGGTTCTTTGTTTTCTTTAAGTCGTGAAACTCTGGTTATATGATGAAGGAATTTTTTCCAGCAAAGCATTCATGGGCTCGGAGAAAGAATGCTTGTGACACTTAACCCATTAGTTTCCAGAGTTCCTGTGCGAGGGGTTTTGCCGGATGGGTACTAAGCCTACCCCACTTCGCCTGCCGGCTCATAGTTGCAAAGCTCATAGGTCCCTACCCTGGGGTTCCCTTCTTTTTTAACTTTTGAAGATGCCCAGTTGAGGACACTGGGAGGAAATGGGTTACTATATCATACCAGACATTTTTGCTTAACTACTTCTGTGCTACCGGTATCTTTAGTCTTTGTGTTGGCTGTTTCGTATTATTATTTAATTGATTGATTGATTGATTGATTGATTGATTGATTCACTCTCTCTATCCATTCATTCATTCATTCATTCATTCATTCATTTTTCTTCTCCATAGTCTCACTAGTTTTGCAACAGAATCGGTGACATTTTTCTGGAAACAAAGACTTGAAGTCGTTTCAGTGTTTTCTTGAGTCGTGAAATTTATTATTTGTTATTTCATACTTTTTTCTTTATTTCACTTTTCCCTAAAAAAAATGTTCAGTATATCACGTCACTAACAGTTACTTTTATCTGTGTTTTCCAGAGTCGTGTTATCTTTCAGAATTTATTTATTCCATTTTCGTTTATATATTTATCTTTTTTGCATAGTCTCACTGGTCTGAAAAAAAAAAGCTTGAGGCAAAATGACAAATTATAAGCCTGTATCTCACTAGACATTACTCCTTAGAGAACTTTGAAAGTAAAATTATGCTACGCAGTTTCTTGCTGTTTTTCATTTTCTTCTGACCTCTTCAGATTTTGAAACGGAATATTTGAGGCACTTTTTAGACAACACAAATTTCTGTGACGTCAGGATGATGGTTTGCTTGTTAAGGTGATGCTTCCCTGGCTTCTTCAGTTTGGAAAAAAATGTTTATGACATTTAATATATCAGACAAGACATGGCCATTTACTCGCTTTTGTTTCCTAAATCGTTTTATAGTTTCCTGTTTTACTGTGAAATTTGCTGATTTACACCATTTATTTGTTTATGTTTTATCTATATCTGTCTTTCCCAGGCCTTACCGGTTTATAAAATACAATGCTTGAGACAGTTGAATGTATCTCACTAGACATTATCAGTGAGGTGCTGCTGAGTCTCCTTACCTCTTTCAGTTTGATAGCTTGTTTATTCTGAAATCACTACCAATAGACAGTCTTATTTAACTTACAAGAGCTTCCAACTGCCAAAGGGGTTAATGGAGCAAATATCTAACCCATGCACTTTGATAAGACTCGCCTGAGCTGATTACAATTTTCTGATGGTGAATAAAAAATGAAACAAAGAAAGAAGATAAAAAAGTGAAGAGGTGTGGTGGCGAGAATAATGAATCATTTCGCTGTTTAAGTGTTTTATATTATTGTGTTATGTATTTGTTGATTGTTGACATGTTTCAGCCAGCAAAAAGAATTCTAAAGACAACTTCTTTTATTGTATCATAGTATAGAGATTGTCACCTGGATGCTTCTGTTTTGCAGAACCGTAAAATTTATGATTTGCTGTGTAATTTAACTTTTTTATTACTTTTTTTCCTTTCTTCAGCAACTTGGAAAAAGACTGCTTAAGGTACTGTAAACATATTTAACAAGGTATCACGAGTTAGAATGTTGCTGTTGTTCCTTAAATCGTTGAAATTATAATTAGCGCTTTATTAGTTATTTTTAAAAATCCGTTTGTTTGGCTTTTTGTTTTTACTTATCTACCGGGGTAGGAAAAGGAAGTGCTTAAGACATTCTCAATAAACTTTACCAGACATTGCTAGTTAAGACGCCGCTGTATTCATACTGTACTTCTATAACATCTCCCCCACCCCATCATCATCGCTCGAGTTACATGAAGATTCTTTTAAGTGCTCGTCTCTCTCATAGTGAAAGCAGTTACAAGGTGCTTCCCTCATGTAATGGTATATTAAACGCTGTAACACTCCGCTCTTTTCACGGTTATAACGCCGGCCGTCCAGAGACGCTCAAAAATGCATATGTTCAGGCCAGGTCATACTTCACAAATTTTTTAACGTTTTTTTAAGGAGGGAGCTAAATACCGATTGTTGTTGATTTTGCTGCCGCTGTTATTTTTGTTCTTGGTATTGTTTTTGTTGTTGTTTTTGGTTTTGTTTAATTTGAAAGACATTTCCTACCTCGATTACCTACCTATCAGTCTATCTATCTGTTGTCAGACGCCTTAATCCCGTTAGGGGTGGCCGTAAACAAATCGCATCCAATACCGAAAAGTAATAAAACACTTTTTTTTTTGTGATGCCGAGTTTTATTTTTATATTTTATTGTTTATCCTGTTACCACTGGACGACTGAGTTCACAAAGACCATAGAGAGGTTAGGAGCAGCAGCCATGAGCTCATTCGCAACAATTACGTCTTTTTACTTTATTATTGCACTGCCGGACGATTTTATTTGAACTCTTCTTGTAGTAATAAAGTCAAATGTATTTTATTTTACATATCGTGTGTTGGTAAGGTTTATAGCTCCTGTTTCGTTCTTTTTTATTCTTCATTTGTGTGTGTGTGTGTGTGTGTGTGTGTGTGCCGTCAATAGTTCAGAGAAGTACATGAGGGAGGGTGCTTGGCGTGGGGGAAGGGAGAGATCAGGGTTGATAGGTTTTTGTGGCGGTCACCTTGCATTGGGCGTCTAGTAATACATACATACATATATACACCCATACATACATACATAGATACACACACATGAGTGGGTAGATGGATAGACGGATGTTTGATGGTGGTGTCTGGCAGTGGAAATATAGAGAGACAGACAGACAGGCTTGGGATGATGGTGCTGGACAGTTGATAGATGCTAGCTGTATCATGGCTAGGACGAAGAGCGACAGCCAATTTTTTTCCTTCCTCATACTGGTGTGGTACGAATTAGGAAGAGGGTGTCCGTCGTGAAAGAGTGCATGTGAAGGTGGAAATACTCTTGAGGCTGTTTTTGTGTGTACCAATATCAGTTTAGGTGACCAATAGTAGGGTAAGAGTGAAAATATGCCAGAATAATAAACTAAGAAAAGAATATACCGCCAGGATGCTCCTTTTAATGTCAGGTTTTCGAGCTTAGACTCACGACACGCAAACGCGCACGCACACACGCACGCACGCACGCACGCACGCACGCACACACACACACACACACACACACACACACACACACACACACACACACACACACACACACACACACACACACACACACACACACACACACATCGAGAGGCAAGCACGCTATCCCTGAGTCACCATGGCTGCAGCAGATTGATAGACAGATAGGCTAAATAAAATAAGAGAGCATTTTAATAACCACCTTCCATGGACAGGTTACAAAAAAACAAACAAACAAAAAAGAGCGCCTCTTTCTCTATCTCTCCTTTCTCCCACTCCTCCCCTCTCCCGTCTCCTCCCACTCCCCCTCTCCCTCAACTCAAGGTTAGTACTACACCCAAATCGCGAGACAGGTTCCAAATTTACATCTGAACTTTCCCCATGCTCCCTGCCGGTGTCTCAGAGGGCTGGGGTATGAACGGCCGGCACTGTGATCTGGCTGTCGTTAGTGCTGATGTACAGGGCGATTTTGACTGTGGTCACACTGGATGTAGTCTGGAATTGGACATCTGGCGATAGATATACAGGAAGATAGAGCTTGCCGTAGTGGTAAATAGATATATAAATAGATAGACAGACGCCACTTCCATACAGGCAAGGTGGGAAAAAGATGGGCACACCTCTCTCACTCGCAAAACTAACATTCCATTAGGTAAACACTGCACCCAGATCAAAAAGACAGGTTTCTACATTTAATCCCGCTGGACTTGTAATCGACCCTGAAGGCGTCTGGCGGTATGATAGATAAATGGACAGATACACGGCACTTTCCACAGCCAGGATGCAAATAAGATAGACACCTGTCTCTCCAACATTACACTTACACTACACTCAAAATATAAACGACAGGTTCTAAATCCAATCAGCAGAACTTGTAATCGTCCCTAAGAGGTGATACATTCTCGGGCTCGAATCTCGGATGTTGTAATTTGGAGCTGTTGTAGTGGCGATAAGAGGGAGCTGGAGGCAGATTTGGTCTCGGTCACCCCGTATCAACTCTGGGATCAGGCGTGTGGCGATAGATAAATAGAGAGATAGATGCTGCATACTCGTATAATTGTTTATGTAGGACTGTGTGTTTTGGTTGTCAGTGTGGAGAGAACTTGCTTGCTGGTCCGGTCCTGTAGACCCTGGACCAGTGTCCTAGCTTCAGACCCGCTCTCACAACCCCTGGTTCACTCACAGTCCGGGCCAACTCTCCTAGTCCCCCTGGTCCACTTTCACTGCATTGCGGGGGCAGTCACAGCCATTGGTTCATTTTCACAGCCCGGAATCAAGTTAATTTTCGTAATTCAAAAACTGGTTCACTCACAGCCACACCTCTTGGTCACTCTTATAACCTTTGGTCAACTCAAAGTCTATGGTCCACATTCTTAGCCCCTGGTCAATTTCCATAGCACTGATCTACATTCACGAACACTAATTCATTTTCAGCTCTTGGTTCACACTGATCCACTCTGTAGAACCTCACACTTGACCACCTTAATTTTAAAAATATCTCATCCGTTTTATTTACCCTCTTCAATATTATGACGTCTTATCTTCCTTATTCTTGCTATTCCGAGATTATTATATTCAGCCAGGAGAGAACCATTTTGACTGAAGACATGATTACCAGACTTCTTAACCCCTTCACTACGATGCCGAATGTTCTGTTTTTATTTATAGTTGCATACACCTCAATAAAGACCTTTTAATTCATTGATTCACTACGGTAACGATTTCTCCATTTTTATTTACACTGTCGCCAAAATTTATTCTGCTCGCAAAGGGACCCCTCCATTAACCCCTTTACAACTGCCGTGATTGTTCTGTTGTCTTCACGCCCTCACCAGATCACTGTACTTACCTCGTAAAGAATCTCTCCCGGTGAAGCGACTTACACATTTTCTCGGGTTGTTTTCCCAAGCAATAAGAAGTACCTGTTACCTGCCCGTTCTTTTATTTGACGTGTTTTCGTTATTTCAAGCAACTTAATTGAGGTTTTCCTTTTTCAGATGAAGGGGAAAATTTGGGGAGCCTCGGTTATGGTAAGTTTTTGTTTATTCTCTCTCTCTCTCTCTCTCTCTCTCTCTCTCTCTCTCTCTCTCCATTGGTAAGTTTTTGTTTATTCTCTCTCTCTCTCTCTCTCTCTCTCTCTCTCTCTCTCTCTCTCTCTCTCTCTCTCTCCATTTTATTTATTTATTTTTTACTTTTTTTCTCCAGTATTTGCGTTATTACCTTGATCTCCAGTTTCCCATCTCCCCACTAATGTTACTTCCCTTGTGCTGGTGTGCATCCCTGACTGGGTAGTTAAACCATTCAAAGAAATATAATTCGTGTGTAATGTGACGGGGCAGGGATGTTGATGTGATGGGATGTGTTAAAGGAAGTTCGTATTAGGTAAAAGGTTGGAAGGTGTAGACGCTGCATGTATTGAACTGGGAATATTAGTTTGCAGAGTATTGTTACTGAGATTCCCATGGCTTGTTAATGAGGTTAGATGCTGCAAGTCACATAATTATCACGCTATGATTTTTATTTGAAACTGAAACAGCAGGTAATCATATTACTACACGATTCTCTTATACTGTTCATATATTTCAATAGTATGTTTATTTTTATTTATTTATTTATTTATTTGTTAAGGTTCACCAACTCTGACCCCAGGATATTAACCTTAAGTTTCATGAGTGAGATCTATCTGAACACAGTACGAAGCTTCAGAATTTAATATGATATTTAGCTTACAGGAAATATGACAAGAAACTTGGGATTAACGCCACATGTAGGCTTACTGTCAAACAGCGGTGTGTGTGTGTGTGTGTGTGTGTGTGTGTGTGTGTGTGTGTGTGTGTGTGTGTGTGTGTGTGTGTGTGTGTGTGTGTGTGTGTGTGTGTGCCTTTGTCTGTCTGTCTGTCTGTCTGTCTGTCTGTCTGTCTGTCGTCTGTTGTCTGTTCGGTCTCCACATGAGAAATATAAGGAAAGGTTTGTTGCTGGAGAAAGATGGCAGGCCGAGTGTCAGAGTGTGGTGGTGGCAAGCGTCGTGTACTGAGAATACTCGTGTTGCTGATCAGATAAATCGCACAGGCACGGAGGGAAATTATTTTCTCTCATTCTTTTCCCACCTTTTCTCTCCAACTCCACCTTCTCTCCCTCACCCTCGCCTTCTTTTCTCCACCCCATATTCTCTCATCCCACTCCACCTTCTCTCCCCTACCCTCATATTCTCTCTTCCCACCCCACCTTCTCTTCCACCCTGACCTTCTCCCCCACTTCCACTTTCTCTCCCACCCTGACCTTCTCCCTCAATCCCACCTCCTCTCCCACACCGACCTTCTCCCCCACTCCCACCTTCTCTCCCACCCCGACCTTCTCTCCATCCGTCCCCATCTCTTACCTCCAGCCTTTACAACACTCGTTGCAAATTACGAAATTTCATATTTTTTCTCAGGTCTTTATAGAAATAAATGAATATAATAAGCCTAGCTAGGTTCACCGTTTATCTGCAACTTACTATGTGTGTTCTATTTTGTCTGATTCTAAACAGATATTAAATATATTCAATTCTTTCCTGTTATTATGCTGGCTAACGCAAAGCTACTTTTGTCCGGGTAAAGCCAAGCGAATTTACTTAGATAAGAAGAAAGCTTTCTTACTAACTGGATTAAGAAAACCCCTTGTTTGAAAAAGTTAAGCATCACTTACTTGAAGGCGCTGTATGCGGCTGACCTGAGCGGACAGTTGTACGAAATAATTGGCTATTTTAACCGTAACGTTCATAAATGAACCAGACCCCAACATGAGGTTATGAGGCTGCGAGGATGTACACTCTGCGCATCATCTGATAAGGAGGCTAGACGCTATTCTGTTCAACTCCTGACTGTTTTATATATCATAGAGAAACCCTAGGCTCAGAGTAACCACAACCGTGAGGCAGCTATCCACACGCCAGCCAGGGATAGTTATGCAGGTCCGAGGTAGTTTAGGCGCATCACCAGACAAGATCGGGTGATCTGTTACTGTGATTGTGAAGTTCAGACATTATACTCTAGTTAGCTCTTGACGATTTTACCCAGCCAAATCGTTTACCCTAACCTTCTGATGAATGTGTTAAGAAGCAAAATTATGCACATCACCAGATATGAAGATAAATTGGCCTTTCAGTTCGATAAGAAATTTTGTTTTTCTCCTGACGATTTTAGTTATTATAGAGAAACTTCAGACAATTATATGCCTAACCAGACACCAGCTACCGGTCGTTATGAGGGTGCGAGAAGGTTGCGCGTCTCTGTGCATTCACCAGACACGAAGATCAAGAGGCATATCTTTCCCCTGTTCCCCGGCGCACTGACTCACTCATTCACTCACTGGAGGCTGCCGAAGGCCGTAACTTAACCAGGAGGTCACACGGCAGACAAGTGACCTAGTTTGTGACTCGTAATTTTAAACCTGATTTCCCCCCTCTCTTTTGTAACTTTTTTTTTTTTCATTCATAATATCAATACGCCAGGTTTCTGTTAAGGTGAGTCAGACTGGGAATGTCTAGTGCCGGTGCCAGATAAGCTTCACTTTTTAGAGCATAGGAGTTTTCATGAGTTGAATATAATCCTCACCCCATCCTTAGATGAGAAGGAAAGCCACGACGATGCTGATGATGATTGCTTGCCGGTAGTTGGAATATTATTCCTAAGTACAACTCTGTCTCTTTAAGGATTCATGACACTTAAAAATAACAAAAAAAAAAGGATGATAACGATTCCCCCCCCTTCCACTTTATTATATATATATATATATATATATATATATATATATATATATATATATATATATATATATATATATATATATATATATATATATATATTTTTTTTGTTCAAAGGAGAAAGCAGAGTTTGAGGTACTCTAAAACTCGTCTCTTCCAAAGAATGTGAAACAGGAGTGAGTCTACATCAGAATCTTGTTATTTTCGATATGCCTGACATGCCGAGTCTGAAAAATTAGAGGTAGGAAGCAGGGGGAAAGACAAAAGGAGACAGAGTTCCAGAGTGCACACAAGAATGAGAATACATAGAAGGAGAAGGGAGTCTGTTGCATGGCTGGTGATTGCATATATGAACGATTAAAATATGTAGAGGGAGAAAGCAGACTTGTTCAGAGTAACACGAGTTGCGTGGATGAAAGATTGCCATTATATGAGAGGAGGGGGACGCTGTTAAAGAGATTACGAATTTGGTATAATAAAAGACTGAGAATGCATTGAAAGAGGAGGCAAATGACGAGTTGAAGTTATGAAAGTTTAAAAATACGTAAGAGGCTATGGAGGATGCAGACTGTTCTCGAGTTAACTATGATCTGTCTCATGTAACTTGGCCTAAAATTGTCATCTCTCCATTTAGCTGCCTCTCTCTCACCATTCCACACTTTACCTGGCCAAGAATATTGCGCAGGATGCATGTGGTTTGTTACTACACCAAATACTGTCTCAGCAAAAATATTCTTCAAAATTATGGGGAGCGTATTTCAAACACACACACACACACACACACACACACACACACACACACACACACACACACACACACACACACACACACACACACACACACACACACACACACACACACACACACACACACACACACACACACACACACACACACACACACACACACACAACACACACACCGCTCGCTGGTTCTGTGATAACGTTCTCGCTTGCCATCTGGAAGACGGGAGTTCGCGCCTCGCTCACGCTGCATAAAGTTTCACTGACGAAGTGCGTGGTTACTGTCCCCCTTGAGCATGGGGATGGGTGTGTGCTTGTGTGAAGGTCACAGCCTTGCCCTTAGATCGGACTATATGAGCTCTCAGCTCCCTTCCGGGAGGGTAAAAAGCTGACGATCACGACCATCAAGTGATCCTGACCGACCCGGTGAATTACACACACACACACACACACACACACACACACACACACACAGCCCCATTAGTAATTTTTGGAAGGGTTCACTCAACACATGCGTCCGTATATTAAGCACAGAAAGCAGAGAGAAAGTTGCTGTTGATCCCTCACCAAGGAATGTATGAATATTAAGAAGGTATATTATGAATCCGTGGTGAAATTATTATCCGAGGTGAAAGATTAGCCTCAGGTGGATGATCCTTACTTCCACCTTTGGCCTTTTAGCAACCATCTCCATTAACCTCTTCATTCAGAGGACTTATCTGTGTGTGTGTGTGTGTGTGTGTGTGTGTGTGTGTGTGTGTGTGTGTGTGTGTGTGTGTGTGTGTGTGTGTTTGGAGGCAACACTTGGGATGAATGTGTTCCAAGGGGCTCTTTCCCACAACTGAGTAAATCGCATTTGTGATGAGTGTGCTTAATCAGCGTATGTAGGTTTTATCATCTTCATTATTAATCTTTGTTAAGAATAACACAATTGTCTGACGTAGCACGAATAAAATAAACTTGTTAATATACCGAAGTATCAAATATGGAAGACATCAAGTATGAAATATCCTGCAGAAGACGTCGGGGTGGTGAAGGGGTTGATAGATGGCGTGCAGCAAGAAACAGCCAAATAACTATCAAAGGTTAAAGCAATAGTGAGTTTAATTCAGGAAATACTACACACAAGAACATCCCTCTGTGTTTGATCAATCGTGTTAAGCAAGAAGTTACACCAGAAAGAGTAACTTATCTTGGAAAGATCATATTGCATCTCTTGTAAAATCTGCGTCCAAGAGATTGGGTGTGATAGGCCGACTCCGTGCCTTCTTTACCCCTGCACAGTTGTTGTCTTTATACACGGGTTTTATTCACCCCTGTATAGAGTACAACTCTCATGTGTGGGGAGGCTCCCCACATACAGCTCTTCTCAATAGGGTGGAGTCAAAGGCTATTCGTCTCATCAACTCTCCACCTCTTACAGGCTCCATTCAATCGTTGTCTCTTCGCCGCACTGTTTCCTCTTTATCTCTTTTCCATCGCTACTTCAATGGTCACTGCTCCTCTGAACTGTCTGCTTGCATCTCTCCACCTCTTCGACGGGCGGTAGCACCCGTCTAGCAACAAACTCTCATCCCTTTGCTGTCCAACTCTCTAATGCAAGAGTTAATCGTTACTCTCAGTCCTTCATTTATGCAACACGTCAGCTCTGGAACTGTCTCCCTCTGTCTGTATTTCCTACTTCCTATGATCTCCAGTCTTTCAAACGCAGTGTGTCCAGGTATCTCGAAATGAACGGATCTTGAATTTGGCTCTCTTTTGTATTGTTTTTGTTTTTCTCCCGGGAGGAACGTCAATGCGGGCTCTACCTTTGGTTCCTTCTTCCTAGCATTAAAAAAAAAAATCAAGCGTTTGTGACCCAACCGAATGAAAGTACCGTATCTCTCGTAACCTGCATTACTAGGAGTTGTTCCGACCAAAAGAGGGTTAAAAGTGACTATCAACAGTCAAGCTCCATGATTCACTCAGCTGAATAAATCGTCTGACGTTATCTAGAGCAAAATACAAAAGAAATCTTGAGACGGTTAATAAAAACGTGAGGAAGAATCGGTAAGAATTAAATATCCTAAGACGTCAAGGTGGTGAAGGTGTTGATTGAGGGTGTGAAGCAGAAAGTTCAGCCAGGTAGGAGGTAAATAAAAGTTTAAGGCAAAAGCAGGTTACATTCAGGGGGAAAAAATTACACACGAGAAGATTCTACTTTGGTTGATGAATCGTGTTAGGCAAGACGTTACACCTGAGAGGAAATTGGTGCCCAAGTTAAAGGGAGAGAGATTGCACAGTCTTTGATATGCTATATTATGCAAGAAACGACACCAGGAGAGAAAGCTCCGATTAGATTGAGAAACATACATAAAACTGGACATATAGATAGGTAAGAGAGAAATGTGCTTAACAAAAAAGAAAAGAAAATGCTATACACAGGTTGATCCAACGGTACCTTCGATGATTTTATGGTAAACTGTAAAAAAAAAAAAAAAAAATAGATACCTTGGTCATGTATTTCGGGTTTTCATTTCGCTATGCCTGTGCCTCGAGTCTAGGCGGATATTTAAATTAGGGGCTTGTAAAAAAAAAAAAAAAAAAAAAAAAGTGCTGGGAGTATGTGCTTTAATATACTTTCACTATCTTTATTAAGACCCTGACACCCACAGGCATAAACAATACATTTCTATTTTTCCATGCATCATTCTCCCCACGGACTCTGCATTCCCATTCGTACTTTGTCGGCATGGGGAGAAGCGGTAATTTTGATTGCTGCTCCCCCTCCGAGATGAAGGACTGGCTATGCAGTAGACCTAATATGATCTTTTTTTCTTTTTTTTTTTTATGTGTCCGACTCTGGGCATAGGCTTCACAGCCTGCTTTCAAGGCCCAGTAGCCCTCCTACGTACCGGACACCTCTACATGTCACCACTTCGGCGCTAACACCCACCGTCCATACTGAATACATGCTAGGGCTGTCTCATACAGGACTGGTGTATTGGTATTAGCGGGGGTATTTTTACGACATGTCGGCGGGTCTTCTGATTATTATGAAATTCAAATCCTTAAACTGTTCCCTGCCCCAACGGGATTTGAACCAGGATCCGTTAGAACTACAAGCCACCTCTCTACCGGTTGAGCCACCGCCTCCCCCTGTTACAGTTACAGTAAACGCCTTAAGTCAGAAAGGCAGACATCTCCCTAACTAATAGAAATGATATGGCGGTATAAAACACACACACACACACACACACACACACACACACACACACACACACACACACACACACACACACACACACACACACACACATATCCTTGACTGAAAATGTGAAGCAAGAAGTTACTGTACACTCTAGAGGAACCCAACTTCCCTCCTCAGTGACACCTACAACCTCCACGTAACCAGCACCTGAACTAACCTTTGTCATGAGAAACATATCCGTAAAGCCTCTGTCACACATTCGCGACTCAAGGCCCGACCGCGGCGCAACTCAAGGTCGTAACGGCTTTTGTCATCGGTCGTCCCTTGATTCTCCGACAAAGCCTGGACTCTGGAGGGCGGTCGTGAGCCTCTTGGACGACTCTTCGAGCCTCACGAATTTTTAATGCGTGCGTTAAAAAATCATGGCCGCCTCACGAGTTGCCAAAAGTCGGGTCACAGTTTCATCGTAGTCGGGAGTGTCGTACGTCGGTTGTGAAGCAGTCTTAGCTCAATTGGATGCGTCGTGATACGGTCGCTGCATATCGTGATGCTATCGCTGACAAAAAATCCATTATGAATGTGTGTACCTCATCAACTGACTAGACACAGGAGAGGTCCATGGTGATGCACTGGGTGTCATTGGTGGTTCAGGTGTGATGCCCCGCCCCGTCCTGGGTGTCACTGGTGGTCTAGGTGTGATGCCTTGCCCCTCACTGGATGTCATTGGTGGCCTAGATGTGATACCCAGCCCCATGGGTCGGTCATGGGGGGACGTGGGGGTGTTGTGGGGGGGTTGGGGTGCATTCCCCATTCGCATCACGCAGTCGTCTTGTGTTCGTGGGTGGTCGTATCACGGTCGTGGCTGACAAAAATTCGTTAAATTTCAAATTTGAAGACTCGTAGCTCCATCGCCTTGCGGTCACTTCGTGATCATGTTGTGTTCTTGAGGACGTCACGACAGGTCGTGCAGCAGTCCTGACGCGGTTGTTAGGCAGTCATGAGCAGAGCAGATTCGGGGCCAGTCAGGAGGTGTGGGAGCCAACTAGGACACGACCTTGAGTCTCGCCGCTGTCGGCCCTCGAGTCGCGTATGTGTGACAGGGGCTTGACTGGAAGAGGAGTCGAGTTTCTTTCTCTCCGTCTCCCCTCGTCACAATGTCAGGTCATCTGCGCAAGGTCATCTAAGGTCATATTTATAACTCTGCTAAGATTAAGGTGTGTTTAAGACTGTTTGTATTTACGTTTGTCTTTGCTCATGCAGCCATCAAACACTTCACAATTAAATTAAAGCCAATATTAACGCCTGGTTCACTTAACTGGACATGCTGTTGATTAGGTCTCCCTCTGTCATGGTTTTGTCTTTTCCTGTTCTCTGGACCCTACCTCACCCAGTCCTTTGGCTGATGAGAAGTTGGGATGATGATGATGATGATGATAATTGATGATTGATGATGAAAAATAAGTATAAGAAGTGACAGTTCTGGAGACTTGTTAGTAGTAGCTAATAGTTGCAACCACAGGCTCATGTGAATGTGAACGCAATACATTGCAGGCTGATATTATAAATTGGTTAGGCTCCTTTATAAATGCAACCTCCTTCCCCATCCCGAGGCACGTGTAGGTCAGGTCAGGGGGCGAGAAAGGTCATGGGAAGAGGGCCGGGAAACGCGTCAAAAGTGGCTCTTACTCCAAGGTGAAAGGGTGAAGAGGTCTCGTAAAAGTCGCTCTGATTATTACTACATTGACGAGTGGGGTGTGGATGGATGGATGAATGGATGGATGGATGGATGGATTGATGGATGGATGGATGGATGGATATATGAATGGATGAATGGATGGATGGATTGATGGCTGGCTGGCTGGATGGATGGATAGATGTATGTATGGATGGATGGATGGATGGATAGATGTATGGGTGGATGGATGGATGGATGGATGCATGGATTGACTGACTGGTTCATTGGCTGATTGGTTGGCTGATGAATGAATTGATGTGTTGATGGATGGATGGATTAATGAGTTGATTCATTAAGGGATATATCAATGACTGGGTGGCCTGACTGAGTAACCAGCTAATTAACATTCTGATGGATGGATTCGTGAATTTTATTTTATGTGATTTTTTTTTATGTGTCCGACTCTGGGCATAGGCTTCACAGCCTGCCGTCAAGGCCCAGCAGTCCTCCTACATACCATACACCTCTACATGTCACCACTTCGGCGCTAACACCCACCGTCCATACTGAATACATGCTAGGGCTGTCTCATACAGGACTGGTGTATTGGTATTAGCTGGGGTATTTTTACGACATGTCAGCGGGTCTTCTGGTAGATCAGTAATGCCTGATTGAATGAAATTCAAATCCTTAAACTGTTCCCTGCTCAAGCGGGGATGTGAACCTGGGTCCGTTAGAACGGCAGGCCACTCTCTACCGATTGAGCCACGCCTAGATGGATGGATGGACTAACTGACTGACTGGCTGATGGATAGATTGACGGACTGATGGATGGATGCGTAGATTAATTGATTAATTGACTGGCTGGTGTGGCTGGTGAATGGCCTGAGGTTTGATTGATGGACGGATGGGTGATTGGGGTGGATAGATGCAGTATATGAATAGGCTAATTGATGGTTAGTTGGCTGGGAGGATGGGTGAACAGGTGTGAAAACCGATAGGCGAAAGGATAGAGTATTCTAGCAAAACTTCTCCCGACTGCTGCTGCGTTAAGAAGTGGGATGCATGGATGGTTGGATGAATGCATGCATGCATGCATTTATCCACAGACACTGAAGAGTTCCGAGTGGCGAGGAAACCCGTCTGGCGTTAATCAAAGTAAGAAAAATAGATAAGATGGCCCCAAGGATAAATGGCTAAAGCGATATAAGTCCTTAATGATGTGTTGAAATTTCTCTCTCTCTCTCTCTCTCTCTCTCTCTCTCTCTCTTTGCAGTACATAAACGAGAAAGAAACAAAAAACTTGGACTGCATAATATATTAAGCAGAGGATCAGAACACACACACACACACACACACACACACACACACACACACACACACACACACCATTACGGGAGATCTTTCCCAAACTGATTAATATCGTGTGACGGAAGCAGGAATAAAATATAGGTTACGTGATTCTGAAGAGGTTTGATGAGACTGCTTCCAACCCCTTTATTACAAGCTCTCCCTTAACCAGAATAAATAATAATAATAATAATAATAATAATAATAATCTATCTATCTATCTATAGCCCGACGCCCTAATCCCGCAAAGGGTGGCCGCAGACAAAACGCCTCCAAGTCACTCTGTCACCCACCAATTGACTACCCTCCCCCCAACTCACCCCCCCCTCCCTCATATACCTCTCAACTCCATCCCTCCACCTCATCCTCGGTCTACCACTCCCTCTCCCTCCCTCCATCTCACCTACATACACCCTCTTAGTCAGTCTTTCATTCTCCATTCTCTCCACATGTCCAAACCACCTCAGTGTATTTCTCCTAATCTTTTCAACCACATCCACATCTACCCCACAACGTTCCTTCACTTCTTCATTCGTCAACCTGTCCCTCCACGTCACTCCACATGCTCCTCTCAAGTAACTTATTTCCACTGCTCTCACTCTTGACTTGTTCCCCTCTTGCAAGGTCCACGCCTCGCTTCCATACGTCAGGGTAGGGATCACAATACCATCATGCAGTGACTTCTTAACTTCCATACTCACCTCCCTATTTCTCATCACGGCTTTCAGTGTACCAACAACCTTTCTTCCCTGCTGTACCCTTTCACGTACTTCATCCCCCAAAGTTCCATCCTTACTCATCACACTACCCAAGTACTTGAATGCACTCACATTCTCCATATCCTCACCATCCAGCCTCACTGCACACTCTGTGACTTCATTCCTCTCAAACACCATAACTTTACTTTTGTTTACATTAACTTTCAGCTTCCTCCTCCTACACACTGTCCCAAATTCATTCACCAAACCTTGCAACTCCCATTCATCTTCACTCAACAATACTGTATCATCAGCAAACAGCAACACCGGAAGCTTCCAAATCTCACCCTCATTCATTAGGGCCAGCCCCACATCCACTGCCCTACCTTGCATCTCCTTTACAACCCCATCCATATATATATTAAACAGCCATGGAGACATCACACACCCCTGTTTCAGTCCCACATTGAGATCAAAGAACTCACTCAGCTCACCATCCACTCGCACCGTAGCCCAAGCTTCTTCGTACATACTCTTCACAGCACTGAACAATTTCCCCTCCACTCCATATATTCTTAATACCTTCCACATACTTTGCCTATCTATTCTGTCATAAGCTTTCTCCAAGTCCATGAAGGCAGCATACACTTTCCTTCCCTTCTCTAGATACTTCTCCACTAAACATCTTAGAACAAATATCTGATCTACACACCCTTTTCCCTTCCTAAATCCCCCTTGTTCTTCTCCAACTAGCTCCTCTGTCATATGCCTAACCCTATCAATGACTATTCTACCATATATTTTACCAGTCACACTAAGAAGGCAAATACCCCTATGGTTACCACATACTTCTCTCTCCCCTTTTCCTTTGTACAGAGGAACAATTATACCTGATTTCCAGTCCTCTGGAACCCTTCCCTCTTCCCAAGCCAATCTACACAACTTCCATATCCACTCCACAACAATCTCATCCCCATACCTAAGCATTTCACCACACACTCCATCAATTCCTGGGGCCTTTCCCAGCTTAATAATAATAATAATAATAATAATGATGATGATAAAAATAAGTAACAAAAAAAATGATGATGATGATGATAATAATAACAATGATAATAATAATAATAATAATAATAATAATAATAATAATAATAATAATAATAATAATAATAATAACAATAATAATAATAAAGTAAAATCATGGTGTTGAAGAGATTCAGTAAATACGGTAATGAAAACAGTCAGATTAATTCCATCTATAATCTCAATTCCTTAAAAAACAAAAAAAATGAAATCGAAGACGTTAACAATATTTTAGTGTGAAAATACTCAAGCAAGCCAGACCAAAACATTAGACCCAGAAACATGGAAACAAGAAAAAAAGAACAGCGAGACAGAATAAATAACCCATAAAATTAATGAAAATGAGCAGCGTTGGGTAATAATAGGAGAGATTTTAGAAGGGGAATTATAATGAAAGCAAGAAATGTAAGAGATGCAACCAGACGTAGATCGCAGCCTGAGTGGGAGGAAAAAAAAAACTGCGAAAATTCTGGCATGAAATTTTACAAGAAACAGTACAACCTTTACTGAAACTGGAGGACATATCGAGCAATAGGAAAACTAACACAAGAAGTTAATGGGAGAAAATAAGACCCGTCTGTATTATTTTAAGTGTTTCGAAAAGGAGGATTTATGAGAGATAGTGAAACAGTAAGACCCAAACGAGTCTAAGTTCCAAGTACACACGACGAATGGCAACACAAAAAACTAATGGGGGAAATTAGAGACGTGGTTAGAAGGGAGCGGTGTACATACAGGTAAATAGGAATGAAACAATCAGGCCTAAGCCTATATGTGAGTACTTAGTGATTAAGATTAACACTAACACAGCAGCTTGATGAGAGAACTTGTAAACTGTTCTAAAAATAACGTGCTTAGAAAGGGAAGGCATCTATAAATCAAAGTGAAGTAGTTTTATGTCTCTAAATTTTCCCGGACAATACAAAAACTAGTACAGCAGTCTAATGAGAGAATTGGAATCTCTGGGCTAAAACTGCAATCTCTCTAGAAAGTGGAGCAGCGTGCATATGGGTAGGGGTAGCCAGGTGAAATAGTTAAACGCAGATTGCAAGCCTAACGTAAACAGTCTCTGAACTTGACTAGCGACATAACCTATTGTACAGAAAGAGTTAATGAGAGAAACTGGAACTTGTGTCTAAAAACAAATACGTGCAGCGCATACGGCAGGAGTAGCAGCGGCAGAGGCTAGTGATCACTACCTCACCTCACCTCAACTCGCCTCCACTAAAAATCACGGGTGGACCAGTTTTTGCCCTCGTAGCTGCATGCATCCACCCCCTCCCCCTCCCTCAACCACCTCCCCCCTTCCCTTCCCACCTGTATCTTTTCTCCCGTCTCTTTCCTACTTGCTCTTCCTCTCTCCCCGCCTCTTCCTTCCATCGTCTTCACCCCATCCCTTCTCCTCTACCAGCTCTCCCTCTCCTCCCCTCCCACCCCCCACCTTCATCACCCATCTTCTCTCTGCCTCTACCTACAGCCTTCCTCTTCTTCCTATCCCCCCCTTCTCCTCTTTTTTCCTCCGTTTTCTCTCCCCGCACCTCCTCTTTCCACCATCCTCTCCTCCTCTTCTCGCTTTTTTCTTGCCTTTTTATTTCTCCTCCTCCTCCTCCTCCTGTGTAATCCTGTGTAATCCTCCTCCTCCGCTATTACCTCTTTCTCTCCTTAACCTCTTCTTGTACCTCAATCACTCCTCGCTCTCCCCGATTTTCTCTTCCTCTCCCCCATTTTCTCTTCCACATTTCTCTTCCCTCTTTTCTATCTCCTTCTTCCACCATCGTCTCTCGTCCCTTTCCCACTATTTCATCGTCCACTGACTCCTCTTTGTCTCCTCCCTCTCCTTTACTTTTTTCTTCTCTCCCCTTTACCTTCCTTTCCTACCCCTCACCCCCCACTGCTCCTTTTCTTCATGCTCCTCCTCCCTCTCCTCCTCTTCCCCTTCCCGTCTACCATAACCTGCACCAGTTTCACCCTAACCAGCATTATCTCTCAACCATAACCTCTACTACCATCATTTTCTACCATTCGCACCATCATCCTCTGCCTTACCACCATAGCTTCTACCATAACCACTATTAATTTCTACCATGTTCACCATCAGTGCCATAATTTGCCATTACCACAGCATCTACTACCCACACCATTACTTAGTACCATCTTCACCATCATCATTCTCACCATCACTGTTACAGCGTGTCTCGTCACCACACTGCCTGACATCCTCATCATCACTTTCTGCCATTCTCCCTATCATTATCAAGTACGCAGCCATCATCATTGCCTTAACTTGTACCACCATCACCATTACCAGCAAACCTCCACCAGCACCATTCTTATCCTTCTCCCTCTCGTCGTTGTCCTCACGCTCGCCCTCCTCCTCCTCCTCGTCCTCCTTCTCCTAATATCACCGAGAATTCTCCGAGAAGCAAAAAATGAGTTACTGCTGCCACTCTCTGTCTTATTCAATAAATCGTTAAGTACTGGGAAAGTTCCATGCGATTGGAAGCTAGCAAATCTAACATCTATTTTCAAAAAAGGAAATGAGTTGCAGCCAGGAAATTACAGACCAATCAGCTTAACATCAATAGTGTGCAAGTTAATGGAAAAAATCATAAGAGATAAAATAGTTAATTATCTAGAAGAAAATAATATAATTAAAGACTCGTAGCATGGATTCAGACATCGTCGTTCATGCTTAACTAACTTACTGGACTTCTTCCATGATGTTTACAAATCATACGATGACTCAAGAGCAGTAGATATAATTTACCTCGACTTTCAGAAAGCATTTGACACTGTCCCTCACAAGCGTCTCATGAGCAAAATAGAAGCACATGGAATAAAAGGAAATGCGCAGAAATGGTTACAAGACTGGCTTATCAGACCGAAAACAGCGAGTTGTGATAAACGGAAAGGAATTCAAATGGCGTAATGTGATCAGCGGCGTTCCCCAAGGCTCAGTACTTGGACCGATACTTTTTATTATCTATATAAATGATATTGATGAGGGTCTAAATTGTAAAGTATCCAGATTTGCAGATGATACTAAAATAACCAGTAAAGTCACTTCAAAATTACAGTGGCAGCAGTTACAAAATGACCTTAATACTTTAGCAAGCTGGGCAGAAAAATGGCAAATGAAATTCAACACAGAAAAATGTAAAGTACTTCATATTGGAAGTAACAACATCCATGCGAACTACAAAATGAACAATATCCAGTGATCAAGTACAGACAATGAAAAGGATCTTGGTGTGACAATATCAATTGACCTAAAACCAAGTAAGCAGTGCACCGAAGCGGTTAAAATTGCAAACAAGCTGGTGGGTTTTATTGGAAGAACTTTTGAGTTTAAATTGGAAAAAGTCATACTTGCCTTGTACAACTCACTAGTGTGCCCCCATCTTGAGTATTGTGTGCAATTCTGGTCTCCGTACTACAGAAAGGACGTTGAAAAATTAGAGAAAATTCAGCAAAGAATCACAAAAATGATACCATGACTTAGAAACAAACCATATGAGGAATGCCTTGAAGAACTTAAATTATTTAGCCTAACGAAGCGCAGGTTAAGAGGGGACCTTATTGAAGTTTTCAAAATCATGAAGGGATATGACAACTTAGACATGAATAAATATTTTGATATAGACCAGTCGAGTCAAACCAGAAGTAATGGCTGCAAAATTATGGGAAAGCGTTTCCAATCCCATGAAGCAAAATACTTCTTCTTTAACAGAGTTGTAAATATCTGGAACAGATTACCCTCGCATACCGTGAACAGTATCTCAATTGAGACATTCAAAAACAAAATAGACAAGTATTTGCACGAGAATCCTCAGCCGACTCTTTTTCTGTCTGAATAACTTGCTTTTATAGCTACGTGTAAGTTCATTCCCCTTTTGTTTACAAGACACCCTGTAAACAACGTACCTGTACATAGTGTCACGTCACGTCATTATAAATTTTTCTAATTTATTTGATGCAATTAAAGTAATATAAGCAGAGACTAGGATCTGCACAGATAACCATGAATTAACGGTCACTACTCTTACTTTCGAGATGGGTTGTGGATCACTGAGGGTCCCTGTTAGTCAAGTGACCACCATTGGGATTCTTTTTACTGTACCAGGGGTCACTGCTTCAGGATGAAACTTGTGTACTTGCTCCACATGGGAGAGTTCCTTGTCTCAGTGGAGTAAACGGAGCTAGGGCCTGATTGACTGCTGCCTACCTTAAAAGCGCCAGGCAAGGCTGCCGCACCACCCCTAAACATCCACACTGCGCAGTCCCTGTGTCTACAGGACACCCCGTAAACTTAACATAGTGTCACGTAACGTCATTATATATTTTTTAGTTTACTCAGTGCAAATGAGGTAATATGCAGTAAGCACAGATTAGGATCTGCAAACCTGAGTTAACGGTCACTACTCTTACTTTCAACCTGTGATCGGCTGTGGATCATTGAGGGTCCCTGTTAGTCAAGTGACCACCATCGGGATTTTTTTAATGTACCAGGGGTCACTGCTTCAGGATGAAACTTGTGTACTTGTCCCACATGGGAGAGTTCCTTGTCTCAGTGGAGTGACCGGAGCTAGGGCCTGATTGACTGCTGCCTACCTAAAAAGCGCCAGGCAAGGCTACCGCACCACCCCAAAACATCCACTCTGTGCATTGCACATCCACACTGTGCACTGTGCAGCCCCCTTTTATCTAAAACACGCGTCGTATATATTTCAATCTCCCCAATGCAAAGAAAGCAATATAAGCACAGAGTAGGATCTGCAAACCTGAGTTAATGGTCACTACTCTCACTTTCGACCTGTGATGAACTGTGGATCACTGAGGGTCCCTGTTAGTCAAGTGACCACCTTCGGGATTTTTTTAATGTACCAGGGGTCACTGCTTCAGGAGGAAACTTGTGTACTTGTCCCACATGGGAGAGTTCCTTGTCTCAGTGGAGTGAACGGGGCTAGGGCCTGATTGACTGCTGCCTACCTCAAAAGCGCCAGGCAAGGCTGCCGCAGCATCCCTAAACATCAACACTGTGCAGTGTGTAGTTTCCACGTTATGTCCACAGACTTCCCATAAACTCAATGTACCAGTTTATAATGTCATGCCGTAACTATTAGTTGATTTGATTACTTTCTCTTTCAGGTTACTCAGTCGGGTAGCTTATAGACAAAGTATTATAGAATGTGACTTTTCCTTTCCAGTTTTTCCTATGAAATTTCCATGTCAGTTTTTCCATGCTGCATGGTGGTTTTTCTCACTTCTTGCCCGGAGGGTTTGGTGGTGAGGGGAGCCTTCTTGCTTTACTATCCTTATCCTTCAGCATGTAGAGTTAGATCTTGTAGTCATAGTTTTCTCTGTAACAAGCAGCCTCGAAAGGACCATAAGGTCTGTTGATGTTTGCTTTCCTATGTAATCCTATGTAATCCTCCTCCTCTCCGTCTTCCCACTCGTCCATAATCATCATCTTTCTATCTGCACGCTTACAGACAAAGCCATTCATCATCTTCAGTTCAGCCTACATTGTCTTCAGCTTAACTCCCTGACAATGATAGACGATTTTGTTCAGTTTAGGAGTGGAAATGTATTTTTGTTAGTCAGACGATTTAATTCTTGCTGTCCTCAGACGTCATTATCGTCACCATACCTTTTCTCTTTCACCACCCACACTCACCACAATCAATCCTCCTTTTTCCTGTGCCTAGATCACACACTTCATAACAGCCATCATCACTGCATACTGTCATTACAATTTTTTTCCAACCCCTCATCCCAGCCTCTAAAATGCACAGATAATACCACAGTTACTACCACCCCTACCACAATCACCACCACCAGCACCCATCTTCTCACCCCCTGCCTGCGCCTCCTTAAACCTCTGCTACCATCACTTCATTATAATAACCTTCACCATCCAACCACAACTACCACCATCGTCACCACAACCAGCACCCACCAATTACCCTCTACCAGCGCCTCCGTATATTACCACTGCTACCACCATCCCTACAACAACTACCATCATCACTACCACCATCCTCACCACTACTGCCAATATCTCCACCACCACTACCACCATCCCCACCACCACTACCACCATCCCCACCACCACTACCACCATCCCAGCACTCAGCCTCTCAACCCCGGCCACTCACCTACACTTATTCTGAATTATTTTGCGCTTCATATTTCTCCCAACATTATTCAGAAAATGATATTGCGTTATAATGGGGAAACTGACAGGCGTAAAGTGTTCTGTTGGTGGTAAAGGTCAGATTATTGATGGCTTCATACAGGAATGCTCTTGAAAAACGGCAGAAAAATGGGAATCTTGTATATACTGTATATCCAATTGAGGGTCGTGGAAAAGGAGTGTGTGTGCACCGAATTATGAGTCTGGAATTATGAGAGAGAGAGAGAGAGAGAGAGAGAGAGAGAGAAACAGGAAGGTATGAAGGTATGAGTTTGTCTCCAGAATAGTTCATCATTAGCCCACTCATGATCCGAACAACTCTATTAGCATTCTGTTCCTGCTTAAGTCAGACGATTTCATTCATCTGCTAGTGAGTCAGAGTTAATACCATCGCCATTAACCATTTCGCAATCCGAGAAACTCTTAGTGTTATATTCCATCCTAACATTAAAAAAAAAAAAAAAATATAGAACCATCACTACATTGTCCAGAAAAAAGTAGCCAGATGTTTCAGCTCTCGAAATAGATCACATTGGCAGTTATAGGGTTGGGTTTTATTTATTTGTTTATTTATTGAGGTTCATAGAGTGTAGGTGGATCAGGTAGTTATGTTCAGTCTACCTACGAACGTGAAAACCAGAGAGAAAAACGGATGAATCTGACAAAGTTTTGGTTATCCATTTCTCCCTATGTACAGTCACACCAAAAAGTATCGCACAGGTAAGGCACGATGATATCCGAAATGACCATTATAGCTCATGAATTCTTGGTCAGATTTATTTGCAACTACTTTGCTATACATGTAATAACCATACGGACTAGAAAATGTCATAAACAAGCCATCCTTGAGAGAGCAAGTTTATCAGCATGGGGAAAAAAAATCGTTGTTCAGTTCCCAGTAGCCATCGTCCGTGTCTCAAATTGCTTTGCGTCAAGTGTGCACCGATACCTTTTGGTGCGAGTGTCCGTCTGCAAAAACAATATCTAGCAGGTCATTAACGCGTAGGAGGGGTTTAAAGGGAACAATGGTCAGGTGGTCACTCGGTTCCCCTACCCCATTCGCGATAATGCCAAAACAGCGTCACGAAAAAGCTAGATGACTATGATAAATTCGTAGGTATCCCATTCCCTCCCTTTGTGCGAGTCGGAGGTATAAAACTGGATACTACTTAACCCTTGAAATAAAAGGTGATGCGGGTGATAATGTAAGGTCACAGTAGGAGACGATGCAAAGGAGACACTCTGGAGTTTATGGGGTCAGCTGGGACACATTAAAGAAGAAGAAAAATGGTTGATGGCTGGTGGAGATGGAGACTGACAGTGAGATCTGGATAAGCAAAATTGAAGGTGTGTGTGTGTGTGTGTGTGTGTGTGTGTGTGTGTGTGTGTGTGTTTATGTTATGCGTCGTGTGTGTGTGTTGTGTTTTGATTAGTGTTTCATGTTTCGTGAACGGGGGAAAGCTCGATGTGCAAAGGTGAAGCACGGGAGAAACATGAACATAGTTCAGATAATAAGTCACCTGGATATGTTCAGATGAAAGGGGATGTCTTTGATATGCCAGGTGAGGAGAGGACACCTGGATATAAGGATGAGGACACCTGGATATGCTCAGGTAAACAATGGGCGTGTAGGTATAAGGGAAAGTGTTTGCATCTGATTATACTCAGGTGAAGGTGGAAACCTGGCTATGGTGGGGGATTACCTGGATATGAGGAGGCGGAACACTTGTATATATATATATATATATATATATATATATATATATATATATATATATATATATATATATATATATATATATATATATATATATATATATTAGAAATAACAGAACGGAGGAAGGAAAAACAAATGGGTAAAAAAAAATAATCCATACACCAGATTACTGGTGTCCTCTGTTCATAAAATATCTGTAACAGTTAGACTTGAACAGTTGTGGGTTGAAATTTGGAGGAAAACAACTCTGGGGAAGCTAGTTCCAGAGAGATGCAGTTCGGGGAATGAAAGAATTCTGATAGGCAGAAGTTCTGCAATATGGTTGAGTGACATTCCAGTCATGAGCGCTACCAGATGCCCGTGTAGCACGAGGGAAGGCATGGAGAGGTGGCACCATGGACGCAACTTCGTCTGAGCATTTGCCCCAAAAAATATCTGTAAAATAATGCAAGGGAGGCAACATTCCTTCTTACTTGCAGGGGAGGTAGTTTATATGTAATGGCATGGTTGTTAATGATTCTAACAGCTTTATTCTGAATTTTGTCTAGTTGTCTTAATAACTTCACCGCGTTTGTCTTTCAGTGATATACTCTGTTCCTTTCCTTGTGCCATTTTACTTTGGACCTGTTTCAGACTTTTTCTGTTTTGATGGTTTCTTTGATCTGATCTATGTTTCTCTTTCTTTTATCTTCTCTTTGTTTCTTGTTGATAAGCTTATTTAATTCCGCTCGTTCTATTTCATCTCTCTTGTTTTTACTTCCATTTTCTTTCTTTTTTTCATGAGCTCAAGTGTCTTTTCCGAATAATTCTTGGCTTTGCTTTTATTAGGTTTCCCTACTACCTACGCTGATTCTTTCAAAACTCTTGTTAGTCTGTCACTCAGTTCATCAGTGTCACATTCGGTGACTGTGGTTTGTGTGTGTGTGTGTGTGTGTGTGTGTGTGTGTGTGTGTCCAAAAAAATTGTCATGTGAATAAAGTTTGTGTGTGTGTGTGTGTGTGTGTGTGTGTGTGTGTGTGTGTGTGTGTGTGTGTGTGTGTGTGTGTGTGTGTGTGTGTGTGTTCTTACCTAATTGTACTTACCTAATTGTATCTTTACAGGAATGAGTCAAGCTCGTGCTGTCCCGTGTCTTAAATCATATTTATCCTACATATCCTTAAATTTGTGAATTGTTTTGGCACACACTATTTCATTCGTTAGTGCATTCCACTGATCAATTGCTCTGTTTGGGAAACTGAATTTCCTCACGTCTTTATCACCTCTCTTCTTATGCAGTTTTTTGCAGTGTCCTCTTGCTGATGCTTCCCCATATGTTAAGTAATCATTTATGTCTATTTTCTCCATCCCTGATATGCATTTATATAGCATTATCATGTCACCTCTTTTCCTTCTCTCCTGTAGTGTTGGTAGATTCAGTTTATTTAGCCTTTCTTCGTAGCTTAGATCCCTTAAGGTTGGTATCCATCTTGTAGCGGTCCTTTGACCTTTTTCAATCTTGTTTATGTGTTTTTTGAGATGAGGACTCCAGACTACTGATGCATACTCCAGGGTTGGTCTGATGAATGATGTTATTATCCTTCTTAGCATGTCTTCATTCATGTATGTGAATGCTATTCTCATATTTGCAAGCAGCGTATACATGTTCCGTACCTTCTCACTGAGGTGGTCAGCCGGAGATAGTCTGTTATTGATAATCACACCTAGGTCCATCTCTCTTTCTGATGTGTGTAGGGTTTTATTTCCTAATGTACAATCCCAATCAGGTCTTTTTCCACTTTTGCCAAACTTGATTACATGACACTTGTCCACATTGAATTCCATTTGCCATGTATTACTCCATTCATGAAGTTTATTTAATTCTTCTTGTAGCTCTTTACAAGAGTCTGTGTTAGTAATTCTCCTTTGTATTTTTGCATCATCTGCAAATATATTTAGATAGCTTTCATTTCCAGTGTTACTGTCTATATCATTTATATACACTAAAAACATGATTGGTGCCAGCACTGAGCCCTGTGGTACTCCACTAGTCATTTCTTTCCATGATGAGTGGTTTCCCCTTAGTACTGTTCTCTTTTCTCTTTTTTTGAGAAAATCTTGCATCCAATAGAACAGTTTGCCTCGAATTCCTCCTTGATGGTACAGTTTCCATAAAAGTCTTTGGTGTGGTACTGTGTCAAATGCTTTCTTGAAATCTAAATAGATACTGTCCACCCATCCTTCTCTCTCCTGTATTGTGTCTGTTACTCTGTCATAGTAGCTCAACAGATTAGTAACACATAATTTTCCTTTTCTGAAACCAAACTGTCTTTCTGTTATCATATTGTGTTCTTCTAGATGATTTACCCAAGCTTTTTTTATAAGCTTTTCTAATACCTTGCTTACAACACTGGTCAGTGATAGTGGTCGGTAGTTGAGTGGATTTTGTCTATTCTCTTTCTTGAATAAGGTGACAATATTTGCTTTCTTCCAAATATCAGGTAGTTACCTTGACTCAAGGATTTCTTGAAAATTAAAAATGATGGTTTACTTAACTCCTTTGCACATTCTCGTAGCACCCAACATGAAATTTCATCAGGACCATTTGCTTTTCCTCTGTCTAATTTACTTAACTCCTCCTGTACTACTTTTTCTGATATTTGTATATCTGGTAGTATGCGTGGACATGCATGTTCCACATAGTCCCTCTCAAAATTTTTTTCTTCTGTAAAAACTGATTGGAAATTCTTATTTAGTGCTTCACAAATATCTTTCTCTTGTGTATAGGTGATTCCCTCGTCCGTAATGGATTGTATTATATCTTTTACTTTGGTTTTGCTTCTGATGTAGCTGTAAAATAGCTTCGGTTGATCACTACTTTTATTTATGCTATCCTCCTGAAACTGTTTTTGGGCTTCCCTCCTTATTCTTGTATAATCGTTTCTTGCCTGTTTGTAATTATTATATGCCCTTTCACTATTGTGTCTTCTGTATCTATTCCACAACAAATCTCTTCTTTCTTTTGATTTTTTACATTCTGTATTGAACCATTTCTGTATTTTCTTATCTGCTTCTTTGTTCTGTGGACTCCTATTTCATAAAATTCACAGAATTTTTTATATACAGCATTTAAATCTTGTCCTCTAAGCTCATTCTCCCAATCAACTTCTAAGAAATACTTCTTTACGTCATGATAATTTCCCTTTTTATAGTTTAGGCTCTTTTTGTAACTTTAATTGCTGTTAACTATGTCATATGCTATCCTGAAGTTATAATTTAGTACTGCATGGTCGCTTTTGCCGAGTGGAGGGTGATATATTAAACTGTCAGTATCAGTTTCTTGCCTAGTAAATATGGGATCTAGCATTGAAGGTACATCGAGTCCTCTTTTTCTGGTGGTTTCCCTCACATGTTGCGTTAGGAAAAACTCTTGCACGAGATCCAGGAGGTTTTGGTCCCAACAGCTTTCTTGTCTTATTATATCTAGAGTATTCCAATTTATATTTGTATTAAAATCTCCAGTTAGTATAATTCTTTCCGATTTCTCTTCCATTTTATGTAGTAATGCTCTTAAACTCTGAATTGTACTCTCTGCCAGGTCCTCATATTCGTCTCTTTCCCATGTGTTTGATCTGGGTGGCATGTACAAATTGGCTACAATTACTTTCCCTTCAGATGTGTTGATCTCTACTGCAATCAGTTCTACTTGTGAGGGTATATCTAGTTTTATTTCATTGACTTTTAGATTTTTCTTAGTTAATATTATAATTCCTCCTCCTTTTTTTAAGTTTCTATCTCTTCTCCATATATTATATTCCTTTAAGTTTAGTATGTCATTTGATATCCTTGGTGTTAATTTTGTTTCAGTTAGGCATATTATATGTGGTTCATTTTCTCTGACATAATCATTCATCTCTAATAATTTAGATACCATTCCATCCACATTTGAGTACATCAACTTAATCATCTTGTTTATATACTTGTCATGACTTGGTTCTACTACCTTCCTCCTTTTTATTCCCTCCTGGTTATGTACCACTTTCGTACCTGCAATCCTATTACTTTGTAATAAAAAAATGTGTTCTTCTCCTCTGATCTTCCCTCATTTTTTGTTTTTGCTTCCTCCCTCTTCTCTTTCAGTAATTCCAGTTCCTCTTGTGTTAGGCATCTTTTTATCCATACATTTTTGAACTCCTCTTTTTCCATGAGATTCTTTGCATTTTTTAGTATCTCCTCCACGGTGTTTACATTCTGGAAAGTTACCTTTAGAGGTCTTGACTTGCTTTTCTCATATTTCCCTAACCTTTTGTGTTCCTCTATGTCTTTACTACAGATTTCCTCTGATACTTCTTTCAATAAGCTCATTACATTTGCCATCTCTTTTTTGTCTCTTGAGATCTTGTTTTTTACTTCTTCCTCTTCTATACCAGTGATTACTATAGATTTGTTGATATCTACTGAATCTCTGACTAACTTTGGATTGTTTTGGATTATTCTTTTCACTTCCTTTTTAATGCTTTTTTCTTCCACCCTTGTTTCTAAGTCTTTCTTTACTTTCACCTTTTCAGCATACGTGGTTTCCACATCATTTTTGTAGCTTTGCACAGCTTCATTCACCTGTGTTATCTTCTCCTCAATATCACTGCTCTGGTCTATCAGACTGCTTACTTGCCTAATTGTCTCTGTATCATTTTTGAACTCTTCCATAATACTCTCGTGGTTGACTACTGTACTTGCCATTTCACTCATTTTCCTCCTAAGTGTACTTAATTCCACTGTTAGTTCACAAATGATTGTGTCTTTCTTGTTGACCTCCCTTCCTAGTTTTCTATTTCATCATTTTGCAAGTGCATCTGCTTCTTTATTTCATCAATTTCATTCTGGAAAGCCGTCTCCAGTCTGTGTACACGCTCTATAAGTTTATTGTGAGTCTCCATTTCAACCAGTTCTTGGTAGAAATCATCATCTTGCTTTCTACCTTTATCCCTTTTCTTTTCCAAATTTGCTTTACTAAAGTATGTAGCCATTTTGCAATACTAAAAGCACAGAGTACTTACATTCCCTGGGGCAGTTGTAGTCTAAACAAACGATCGGTTGACTGAGCGCATTCTTTCGCTACTCGTTTCTCTTTTCTGTTTGAACAAGTCTTGTTTAAGCATCTTCTTATTTATTATTTTTTTGAATAATAAAAAACCATGTACTCTTACCTGGTAGCCTACGGAGCTTGACTCATATAAAGATACTAATTTAGGTAATGCCACTGGCCGTGCTGGCTCGGTATGGAGCGCTGTCAGCCCACGTCTGCTCTCCTTGGTAGCTCGTGTGTGTGTGTGTGTGTCCAAACAAATTGTCATGTGAATAAAGTTTTGTGTGTGGGAGGAAGGTAGAGTCCCGGAGGATTGGAAGTCAGGTATAATTATTCCCTTGTACAAAGGAAAAGGGGAAAAAGAAGTGTGTGGTAATCATAGGGGCATTTGTCTTCTTAGTATAATAGGAAAAGTGTATGGTAGGATACTTATTGACAGAGTTAGAGAAAGAACAGAGGAATTAGTTGGAGAAGAACAGGGAGGCTTTAGGAAGGGAAGAGGTTGTGTAGATCAGATATTCATTCTTAGATCTTTGGTGGAAAAGTTTCTAGAGAAGGGAAAGAAGTTGTATGCGGCTTTCATGGATTTCGAGAAAGCATATGACAGGGTGGATAGACAAGGATTGTGGAAAGTATTAAGAATATATGGAGTAGATGGGAAGTTGTTGAATGCTGTGAAGAGTATGTATGATGGTGCTAAGGCTGCAGTGCGTGTGGATGGTGAACTGAGTGAATTTTTCTCTTTGAAGGTTGGATTGAAACAGGGATGTGTCATTCTCCATGGTTGTTCAATCTGTACATGAATGGGGTAATAAAAAAGGTACAAGGTAGGGTAGTGGATGTTGGAGTGGCCCTGGTGAGAGAGGGTAGTGTTTGGAAACTCCCTTTACTGCTGCAGATGATACTATGTTGTTGAGTGAAGACGAAGGAGAGCTGCAAGGCTTGGTGGATGAGTTTGGGAGAGTGTGTAAGAAACGGAATCTAAAGGTGAATGTAGGGAAGAGTAAAGTGATGGTCTTTGAGAGAGGTGAAGTCAGTGAATGTACAGCGAGGTTGGATGATGAGGAATTGGAAAATGTGAGTACGTTTAAGTACTTAGGTAGTGTGATGAGTAAGGATGGAGGTTTGGAGGGTGAAGTGCTTGAAAGAGTACAGCAGGGAAGAAAGGTTGCTGGTTCCTTGAAAGCAGTGATAAGAAGCAGGGAAGTGAGCATGGAAGTGAAAAAGTTACTACATGACAGTATTGTGATACCAACTCTAACGTATGGAAGTGAAGCTTGGACGTTGCTGGAAGGACACAAGTCAAGAGTGAGAGCAGTGGAAATGAGTTATTTAAGAGGAGCCTGTGGAGTCACATGGAGAGAGAAGCTGACAAATGAGGATATAAAGAAGCGTTGTGGTGTGGATGTGGATGTGATAGGAAGCGTTAGGAGGAATACACTGAGGTGGTTTGGCCATGTGGAGAGGATGGAGGGTGAAAGACTGACGAAGAGAGTGTATGTGCGTGAGGTGGAGGGGGGAAGAGGGAGGGGGAGGCCGAGGATGAGACGGAGGGATGGGGTGGACAGGTATATGAGAGGAGGGTGTGAGTTGGGAGCGGGACAAGGAAATGGCGGGGGACAGGGCGACGTGGAGGCGATTTGTTTGTGGCCACCCCGAACGGGATTGAGGCGTCTGGCAATAGATATATATAGTGTGTGTGTGTGTGTGTGTGTGTGTGTGTGTGTGTGTGTGTGTGTGTGTGTGTGTGTGTGCAAACAAATTGTCATGTGAATAAAGTTTGTGTGTGTGTGTGTGTGTGTGTGTGTGTGTGTGTGTGTGTGTGTGTGTGTGTGTGTGTGTGTGTGTGTGTCCAAACAAATTGTCATGTGAATAAAGTTTGTGTGTGTGTGTGTGTGTGTGTGTGTGTGTGTGTGTGTGTGTGTGTGTGTGTGTGTAAGATGCGAGTGCGTAAACGGGTGTGCGTGTACTGGGGAGTGATGCCTTTCCAGTATGTATTGCTCACACACCAGTATGTCAGTGTGTACGTGTATATGCGACCTTTTCAACCGTTTCCCATTGTCACATGGAGAGTGCTACAGCAAATCTCTTTCTTTTGGGGACATACCAAAAGAAGAATCCTCTCTTCTGTTTCTCAAGAGTTACAAGACTGCTTGTACCATAACTGGTGAGAAGAATGGTTGCCACTTTCCTGGGTCGATTCTAGTAGGGATTTTTTTGCCTCCACTTCAACGTATTTTAGTGGCCTTATACGACGCTCTGGGTATACACTGCTGGCATTCTTTCTTTCGTAGTCACAGGAATGTTCTCTCACTCCTCTTTACACACACCTCGACCACTTACTTACCCAAGCCACTCGACAGGTACACGTGTACAGCAAACTGACAGCTAGCAAACTGGGGGAGACTTTTTGACCCCAGGTGCATCTTCAGGCATCACCTCAGTTTCTCTTCGATTTTTCTTTCATAAATTCCCACCACAAAATCGGTCAAAGGCTGAATTCTCTCAAAAATTGTTACTTCCAGTTTGACGCTGCCTGCTCGTCTGTTCCCTGCAGCTGCAGTTAAGCTTATATTCCATTTTTTAAAAAGAATATTTCGCATAATATAAGACACCCTCTCTCTCTCTCTCTCTCTCTCTCTCTCTCTCTCTCTCTCTCTCTCTCTCTCTCTCTCCTTTCATTCCTGAATGCAGTAACTGGGATAACTCTCAGGTATACGACAGGTTGAATGTAGTAATTGCAGAGCGATAGATAAAGCAAGGAAAGAAAGACAAAATATAACAGAAGATATGCGAGAAAATAAAAAAAAGAATAAAACAATGTGGAAAGAAAACTACAGATGCGACAGAGAACAAATCCAGACAGAGAAAAAAGCAAAGAACAAATCCAGGTATGGAAAAAAACAAAATTATATGGATGGAGTACATAATAAGGTCAAGCTATATTAGAGAAAAATGATCGATTACAAAAAAAAGAGGAAAAAAAAGGGCAGGAAAAAGGCAAAACAACGACAGGCAAAGAACATGCCCCGCAGATGGAATAATCCATGTAGTATTGAACTCTTAAAAATTCAATGAGAGCACTGTAAAACAAGTCAATAATTTAGTCGCACAATATAAAGGGTGCGAACGTAGTGAATAGGCACCATGTTTGATCTGAGGTGGTGGGATTGGTGGGCAGAGGTAGTGGGGGAGAGGGGAAGTGCTTATATAATTGAATATCTCTTTTTCCTTAACTTTCCCTTTGAAATACCCACCTCAACGGGAGACCACGGATGGGGTGGTGCAACACCCATTCCATGGAGGAACCATGGAGAGGGTGTCGCAACACCCAACCCAAGGGGAGACCACAGGGAGGCGCATACGGCGCTCGAAGGGCCCAGTCCGGACGGGTTTATGTCCCGCACTACTTTGTGCCCTTCTTCCCCTCAACGGAGCCAGACTGAAGAACGCCGCCCCGGCAGACTACTCTCCAGCCGGGCCAGCACTCACCAGGATTGGGGCGGGACTTGTATTTATACAGTCTCAGGTAGCACCGTGACGACGGCCACCGTCTGCGTCAGGGAGAAGGTCGGTGCTGTATGCTTCTCAGCTACTGCCCCCTGCAGAACCACGGCGGTGGCCACTGTCCACTCCGGGGAAGGGTCGGCCACTGTACACCCTTCACCTGCAGCCTCTGCTGGAAACAGCACCGCGGTGATGACCACTGTCAAACACCAGGGAGAGATCGGCCACTGTACGTCTCTCGGCTGTGACCCCAGAGAAGGGCAGAACCGAGGCAATGGCCACCGTCCACGCCGGGGAAGGATCGGCCACCGTCCGTCCTTCGTCTGCCACCTCTACAGCGAGCAGAACTGTGGCAGTGGCCACTGTCTGCGCCGGGGAAGGGTCAGCCACCGCACGCCCTTCACCTGCTGTCCCAGGGGTTAATGGAACCACAGCGATGGCCACTGTCCGCGCCAGGGAGGGATCGGCCACTGTACGTCCCTCGTCTGCTACCCGTGACACCCCTCACAGAGGACGTCCCTTGCTTGCCTCACCCATCCAGAGGCCGAGCTGGACACCTTTCTCTCTCTCCCCACAGAGGCATTTCCCTGGCAGAGTTGCAGCTGGAGGAGATCTGGCACGGCCCCGTGGTGAATCTGGGGATCCGTGCCCTGCATCCAGCACCCCGAAGACGCCCCTTGCTTTCGGACTCCCGAAGGAAGGGACGCCGCAGGCAGCTCGACCTGAGCGAGACCGCAGCCCTTAGTCACCCAGGGGCGCCCCCAGGACTCCGGAGTGTGACCTCCCCAGCCCCATCGGCAAGCAGTCCTCCTCCAGGAGCGGGCACAGAGAAGCTCACATGCTCGCCCTGTTCGGCCCCAGTCCCGAGGGCCGACTTTCCCACCGAGGCCCCACTAGGGAAGGGCCTCCCTCCACGCCGCCCAGCAGCCCACTCCGGACTAGCTGGCCCCTGGCAGTGGTCCCGTGCCTCCTGCGGGAGGGCACACCTGACGAGACCCCTCCCACACCTGGACGACACCCAAGTTCCCAGCAGCCCAAACCAGAGTCCTCCTGTATTATTGTGCATTTAATCTGTTTATATTGTATTAAGTACTGTGTTGACTCTAAGGCAATATACGTGTAAGGTTGGTTGACCTGAGTTTTTATGTCCTGTTCCTCTAGTTGCATGCTCTAGACCCGTTCTCGAAGGGAATCCCAGATCAGTCGCTCGTGTCCAGAGGACAAGAAGTTGACCTCTGAGCACGAAGCATAACACTCTTCCTCACTTCTTTCCACTATTTTCACTTCTGCATTTCATTTTCGCTTTCAGTCCTGATCACCCTTCGCTTTCGTCTCTTCTACTCTCTTTCCTCTCCTTTCCCTCTTCCTCTTCCTTCTTTTTCACTCTCTTCCTTCTTCTTTCCTCTATTTCTTCCTGCTCTTCCGTTTTTTTTATTCTTTTCTGTCTTCTTTCTCACCTTTTTCTCCGTTTCTTTTCCTCACTTGCTTCTTCCTTCTCTCCTTTTGTCAATCTTCTTCTCACCCACTTTCCTCTTTCCTCCTGTCCATTCCTCTCGTCTCCTTCCTTTCTATTGAAATATCCCTTCTTTCCCTCTCTTTCTCCCTCATCCCCCGTCTCCCTTCTTCCCCGTCTCACCCAGTCTCCTTCATTCCTCCGCGTCGTTCCTGTCGTCTCGTTCCTTTCTCATCACTCTGAACCTTTTCCTCCTTTTTCTAATCTTCTCTTCCCTAATCCTCTCCCTACCTCTCTCGTCCTACCTTCCTTTCTTCTCGCTCCTCATCTCCCAGCCTTTCATTCCCTCTCTCCTTCACCTTCTTCCCTCAGACTTCCTATCCCACTCCTGAAGTATTTAATTCCCATTACACAGTCAACAGCCAATTAACCTAATCCTGGCAGCTATTCCTACCGCGACGAGACTTTTCTCAGAGCCAACGGGCTGGAGGGGGACAGAGCAGGCAGGGAACAGAGCAGGATGCTGCGGGAGAGTAAGAAAGGGGACATGAGGGGTGGCAGAGGGAACAGGGGGGATCAAAGGGGCAGGAGGGGGTAGGGGTAGCCGAGGGCAGGGATAGCAGGGAGTTAAGGGGAGACAGTTCATTTTTTTGGTTGAAAATGAAGTTATGCATCAATTTACATGAAATTTTACTGGATAATAGCTATATTTGGCAAACCTAATCCCTGAGCTTTATTTGTATATGATTAGTTTAATTACTGATATTTTTAAAATGATTATATGTTTACTCACTTAGGAGCAGTAGTCAGTTAAAGTTAGGTTAAATATATTAAGATTTTACTGAATATTTTTTTCCCGGAGGGAACAGGAGGGTAAAACTGATAAGAATGACATTCAGACGCTTACCACGGGTATATTCAGACTCTACCAGGAGTATATACGGTTTGGAGAGACAGTGGCTGGAGAAACAGGCATTGAGCAGCGAGATAGTTGAATGTGTTCACGAAGCTTACATTTAGCGGGGAATGAAGGACGTTATTATTTTCTGAAAATAGGTCCTCTATTCTCCGCCTTTGCACTTTACTGTTAAAGAAATCGTCTGCAACATGTTTGTTTTAATTAACTGATTATTTAATAAATTCCATCGATCCATCCATCAGCTAATCTTGTGTTGCTCCATAAAATTAATTAATTAATAATTTATTCTGCAAATATATTTGTGTATATGTAAAAGAAGTAGCAAAGACCACTTCCATTTTGATGTTTCTTCTTTTCTCCCTCCCTCCTCCTCCTCCTGCTTACCATCATCATCATTATCATCATCATTATCATCATCATCGACTTCTCACCCTCTTGTCAGAAAAACCAACATGTCATACTGACCGTGCAGATTTCGTTCATACTTTTTTCTCATCTCATTTATTCACACTTTTTCCCAACACGTCAGAAAACAAGTCATTGAGCTTAATGAAACTGTGTGGTAGTAACCAGAATAAAATGCCTATAGTCTGTTTGATTGACCTGTGCAGATGAGATGTATGGGCAAGTAGGGTGTGTTTCTTTCGCGGCTGCTGATTGGCCGCCGATGATGTCACTGAAGTAAAATATGCATTCATGTATTGTAGTGCAACGTGCGGACGTGAGTGTACACCGTGGGTGGATGCAGTGCAACATGCGGACGTGGAAGTACGCCGTGGGTGGATAATTTGCTTCAAACATCACTCATCGCGTTATAAAACTTCATAATCAAGTTTAATTTTCTCCGATACCAGTAAACTTTTAAAGCGAATTTTGACCTCTTTAGCTTCGGAAATTATTCCATATTTAATCTGGTTGCTTGTGTTGAAAGCAATTTATAAATAAAAATATATGTGTTAAAATAAGAAGTGTAGATTTAAATAATAGGCGGCCAATCAGCAGCCGCGATTCAAACACACCTTACTCGCCTCATACATCTCAGCTGCACCACTCGCTGCCTAGCTCTCGTGGTGAGCAGACCTCAGGCCAGTTTCTCTCGAGTGTTGGACTTTGCCTCATATACTGAGGATTATTTTTGGGAGTTTTTCCTGCTTTTTTATATTGCAGGACTCTACCTCATTTATTGAGGAAGATTATTGGCGTTTTTCTCGTTTTTTTAAACGCGACTCTGTCCCTGAGTGATAGACCCTGACTGCTTGTGTGTGTGTTTGGGTGTGTTTGAGTTTTTTTTTTTTTTCGGCCGCCGTGTCTCTCTCTGTGGTACGAAGCCGAGCCGTGAAGGGGTGCCGTTAGGGCATTTCCATGAGGGGGGGCCATTAGGGCCTGGTTATAGGAAGCACAGAGAGCGGCTCTGATAGATTAGGGAAGACCCGTAAGGGGCAGTGGCGGGGCCTCCCACGTCGCCCTTTAGAGGGCGGGGAGCATAGGTTGCCCGTCACTGTAGGGACCTGCCGGTTTTTTTTTTGGTTTATTGTTGAGAGTGAGTGTTGGTGTATCTGTTTGGGTGTCTGTGTGAGTGACGTCTGTGTGTGTTTGTCTGTGTGTCTGTCCAAGGGACATGAAGCGGACCCAGATCCCCAGGCCCACGGGACAAGCACGTCAATCCCTTTCTATGCAGAGGACATCTCGCTCTTCTGTCATGCCAGGTGCGAAGCGAGAGGGGCGTCCTTCAGACGCCAGCTCCCACTCGTCGACGTCTGGCGATGCCTCTGCCTTTCCAGCCCCCCCTTCCACTTCGGCACGTGCAGCCAAGGTTGCACGTATCCACGAGGCAATGGAGGCAGGTGTTTCGGCTCCTCGTCCTCCTAAACGATCCTCTCAGACCTCTGGTGCTGCCCACCTCTCTGTTCAGTCCTCTGAGCAGCTACGCTGCCAGGCATCTATCACCACCGAACTGTCCTCCACTGCAGCTTTGGATACACGTGATGGCGCCTGCTCTCCCGCCGGGCCTTCGCCTGCTCACAGTACTGCTAGAGCTCCCACTTCTGCTGTCTCTCCTGATGCTGACGGCTTTATCCCTGTGGCACGCAAACCACGACGAGTGACGCAGGGAAACGCCACTCCTCCTGCATCCAGGACTGTGGTGCCTCGATGGCCTCCCCCTGCTGCTTGTCCCTCGGTCTCGGTCGTGGGTCCTTCGCCTCCTCGCTCCTCCTTTCCGGCTTTTCAAGTTCCTCTCCAGGAGGGATTCAGCACGAGCTACGATGCGGTAGCGGCTCTGGAACACCACCAGCCAGGCCTTGCAGCCACGAATCGTTTCGGCCGCGACAGCAGCTGCGTGCTGATCCCCGCTGGGGAGGAGTCGTACCTGCGGCTAAAGTCAGTGGCAGAGGTGGAGGCCCCGGTCGTCAGGATTGTCGAGCTTCCTCAGGGAGCCCAAACTACCAAGGCCACTGTTATGGGATATCCTCGGCACATGCTGGTGGATATCCTCCTGCAGCATGACCTTGTAGAGGCAGCGGAGCGCTGCCAAACAAAGCGTACACAGGAGGAGACAAAGCAGGTAGTTGTAACCCTGCAGGGACCCCTCGTGGAGTCCCTCGACCTGGGCAATTGGGACAGGTTTTTCCTCCTCCCCTTTACGCCGGAACCACTGCGCTGCTATCGGTGTCACCGCTACGGCCATCATCGCGCCACTTGCAACCGCCCCATCATCTGCGGTATGTGCAGCAGCTCCCACGACACCGAAGGGTGCCTGAAGCGGTTCAAGGCCAAGGAACAGATTTTTTTTTTTTTTTTTTATGCGAGGAAGAAGGAACCAAAGGCCATGAGCCCGCAGTAACAGTTCCCTCCAAGAGAAAAACAAAATACAATATAGAGCCAAATTCAAGATCCAATCATTTTGAGATGCCTGGACACACTGCGTTTGAAAGACTGGAGATCATAGGCAGCAGGAAATACAGACAGAGGGAGACAGTTCCAGAGCTGACATGTTGCATAAATGAAAGACTGGGAGTAACGGTTAACTCTTGCATTAGAGAGTTGGACAGAAAAAGGATGAGAGTTTGCTGCCAGACGGGTGCTACGCGCCCGTCGTAGAGGTGGAGGAATGCAAGCAGACAGTTCAGAGGAGCAGTGATCATTAAAGTAGCGATAGAAAAGAGATAAAGATGCAACAGTGTGGCGAAGAGACAGAGGTTGAAGGGAGTCAGTAAGAGGAGGAGAGTTAATGAGATGAAAAGCCTTTGACTCCACCCTATTGAGAAGAGCTGTATGTGGGGAGCCTCCCCACACATGAGAGTTGTACTCCACACAGGGGCGGATAAAACCCCTGTATAGAGTCAACAATTGTGCAGGGGTAAAGAAAGAGCGGAGTCGGCTTAGCACACCCAATCTCTTGGAAGCAGATTTTACAAGAGATGTAATGTGATCTTTCCAAGATAAGTCCCGAGTAAATGAAACCCCAAGCATGTTCAAGGATGATGCACTTGGGGAAAGGAGGAGGCGAAGGACCCACGACCGAGACCGAGGGACAAGCAGCAGGGGGAGGCCTCAAAGTGCCCCAATTGCTCTGGACGACACCACGCCTGGCACCCCAGTTGCCCTGCAAGAGTGCAGCGTGTCAACCGGGGTCGGGAGACGCAGGTAACGTGGGTGCAAGAGCGCCAAACTGCCAGTGCCCATCCAGCTCCTCCAGGCACTTTTGTCTGGGGACAGCAGCGCTGCCCACGTGCTACGAACTCACCAGTTCTCAGCGAGCAGGACTTTCCTCCACTACCCTCAGCCCTCACTCTAGGCCAAACCAATGCAGAAGTTCATTGCCCACCACCGTCTGTTCTGCCAACACCACCCAGCTTGGTTCCCAGCCCAAAGCCGACCTCGACACCTCCACTCAGCGCCATGCCCAGCACAGTCACTGCTCCCACTCCACCGGCCATCACCTTCACTGCGGAGGACATCAGGGACCTGGGCACGCGCATAGTGGTGGCTTTGGCCCAGACTATAATTCAAAAGCTGGGAATAAAAATGAAGACGGCCATGCTTGCTGGAGCCGCCGACATCATCATCGACCAAGCGATCGAGACAAAGCTAAAAGGCCTCGACGCTCCTCCTGCCTCTCGCCGCTCGGCTCCTTCCACGAGGGAAACACGCCATCTCCCATGCAAGCCGGTTCGCTCATTCAAGAGGGCCAAGCCTCGGCCTTCCATTGCTCGGACTTCTGCCACTCAACCACTTCGTTCTCGCCTCCCGTCAGAGCCAGCACCAACACCATCAGTGGCCATCACGATGGACACGGCCCCACAACAATTACAGGAGGACCACCGTCATCACCTATCTCCAGAGGCCGGAAAACTCCTCCCTCAGACTCCTTCAGTGGAATTGTCTAGGGGCACGGCATAAGCTCCCGCTCTTACAGGAGGCGGCCGCCAGGGACTGTCCTCATGTCATCCTGTTACAGGAGACCCTGCTCCCAGACAATTCCACCTTTCATCTCGTGGGCTACACCACCCATCTTCTCCCGTCTGTTCGTGGCGTCACACGGGGATGTGCCGTTCTGGTTCAGGACCACATTGAGTGCACAGACTGTGAGCCTCCTCCTTTCTGTGGACCTGATGTGGAGGTTCTGGGTGTGGTTCTCCATCTGGCTACGTCGTCCGTGACGGTATACAACGTGTACCGAAGTCACAGGGGCTTCCTGGAGATGGGAGATTTGTTCTCCCAGGCTGCCAGGGGCACTGTGTATGTCGGGGGCAACTTTAACGCCCACCACACCTTTCTTTCATCGCCTCTCCCGTCCAGTGACGCAGGGCGGCACATCTGTTTGGTACTGGAGGAGATGGATGGTGTATCTCTCTTTAATGATACTAAGGTTGCTACTCATGTGGGTGGGGGCCGTCTTGACCTATCTTTTGTGTCATCTTCTCTGGCTGGATCTGCGACATGGTCACTTCACCCCCACCTCACTAGTGATCATTTCGCGGTTGAAGTTACACTACCAATGGCTCCACTCCCGCCTCCCCCTCTCCCTCCACCTAGGTGGGAGGGAGAGGGGCTGACTGGCCGGCTTTTGGCCATGTGTTAGCTGCGGCCTTTGAGGCATCTCCTCCTGCCCCGGACCTCGAGGGTCGAGCAGATCAGGTAGCCCGTGCTTTTTCCTGGGCTGCCTCTCTCACTATTCCTCTGCAGCAACAATCCACGCGGTGCTATCGGGACGGCTGGATTTACTGCAACAGAGTCAGGGAGCTGAATCACAGGCTCAATGCAGCACGCAGGCAGTACCGGCGGCTCCGTACATCCCCTCACCGTCAGTGCTTGGCTGCTGTCACGCGCCATGTGACATTGGAGAAGCGTCACCTTAAGGAGGAGGCGTGGATTAGATGGTGTCGAACCTTGGATTCTCACTCCACTCTCCGTGAGATGTGGAGGAGGATCCGGTCCATCTCTGATCCACGTCCACCTCGCCCACCGTCACACCCTGACCCTGCTGCTGAAGCCAGCCATCTTGCACAGCATTTCGCGGATCGTTCTGCTTCCTACAATCTTCTGCAACCCGTCCGAGCCCTACAGGAGCAGTTGTCGGCTTCTCGTGTCGCTGCTGTACAGGCTGCCTGTGCCAGACCTGACCCCGCTGATCCTCCCATCACCAGCAGGGAGCTTCATAAGGCACTGCGACACAGAACCGACACTGCACCTGGGCACGATGGGCTCGTCTACTTGCTTTTGTCTCATGCTGGAGATTGTGGTAGTGAGAGACTGCTTGGTCTGTTCAATCTCTTGTGGTCTGAGGGCCGTTTGCCGAGGTCGTGGAAGACAGCTTTCATCCACCTGATTCCAAAGCCTCGCGATCCCGACGCCATGCACCCTACCTCGCTCCTTAGCTGTGTGGCTAAGACAGCAGAAAGGGTTGTGCGTGCCCGCCTTGCCTGGCGTCTGGGACCGTTGCACCCGAGAACTTTTGCATACCATCCTGGCAGGAGTGCTTCTCACTGCCTTGCTTCTTTCCTCGGGGAGCTTCGAGGTGGACGGGGGATGGCAGTCTTCCTCGACCTCGAAGAAGCCTTTGAGCTGGCAAGCCCTCTAGCCATCCAGGCAGCCCTTGCGGCCCGGGGAGTTGGGGGTAGACTCCTCTCATGGGTGGGGGATTTCTTTTTGCACAGGTCAGCAGGAGTCAGGTTTCAAGGGGAGCTCTCACCGTTTTACCACTATCCTAACGGCATGCCCCAGGGGAGTGTTCTCAGCCCCTTGCTTTTCAATGTCCTTGTTGAAGGGCTATTAGCGGTGGATTATGGTCCCGGCGTGACTCTGTTGGTGTATGCTGACAATTTGGCACTGGTCTTTTCGAGGGGGGACTGTTTCACCCAGGCACCCACTGCTCTTTCTCGGCTACACGCCAAGTGTAAAGAACTCGGGCTGAAGGTCAACCTCAGGAAGACCAAGTGCCTACCTTTTGGTCTCCGCCTTCCAAACCGTCCTCTCTTGCTTGGTGGCTGCAGCATTGAGCTGGTCACGCTCCACCGCTACCTGGGCATCTATTTTGATGCTGGCCTCACTTTCACCAAGCACGTCAGGTACCTGCGGGAGCGGGCCGCCACCCGAGCTTCTGCTCTGCGTTATCTATCTTGCCGCAGTCTAGGGGCATCCTATAACGTGTTACGCACCTTTTTTGTCCACGCTATCTGCTCTCTTTTGGACTATAGTGCCATATGTCTCACCGGCCTTGCCCCACATGTCTGCCAGTCCTTGGAGGTGCTTCAAAACGAGGCACTCCGCACCATGCTACATGCGCCACACTGGACAAGGTTGGTTAACCTACGTCTAGAGAGTGGTTTCCCTTCACTGGCTCATAGAATTGCATTGCGTGCAACAGCTGAAACACTCTGGCTTGTGCATCGCCATCCGCACCTGCCAGTCTCGGCTTTACTGCGGCGTTTAGCTGGCCGACCCCCTGACCCGCTTACTCGCCATGACTGGGCTCGTGCCACTATGGCCCTACTACAGGATTTGGGCGTGGCCTCGGAGGTGTGCAGTGATCCTGAGGTAGACTGTCCAGGTTACTTGCCTGCCCCCCCTGGTCACCCCCCCCTTTCACTGTTGTCTATCCCTCGGTGCCCAAGCCTCGCCACTCCATTCCGGCCGTTCTTCGGCAGGCCAGTCTTTGTAGCATCTCTACTGTCAGCTCAACAGCTTCGGCAGTCTACTATACGGACGGCTCAGTCTCATCTGATAGCTCAGCGGGGACGGCTTTTGCTTTGGCTCTTGCTTTTGGACCATACACTGAATCCTGGCACATCTCCACGGGGGTCTCAGCCTTCCAGGGGGAGCTGGTGGCTCTTCTCGGTGCCTTGCGTCATTCTTACCGGCATCAGCATCAGTGAGTCGTTCTGCACACTGACTCACTCTCTGCCCTTCAGTGTCTGGAGTCTCTCTCGCTTACATCTTACCGTTTCCTACTCACGGCTATATATACTGTTTCGTCCCTCATACAGCAGCGTGGTGGCTCAGTGATTTTTCACTGGGTCCCTGGACATGTTGGCATTTGGGGGAATGAACTGGCAGATACAACTGCACGTGTGGCTAGCACCCTCCCTGCTGTCACGTTTCCGCTTCGCCCTTGTGCCACCCGAGTCCTCTCAGTGGTGTATGCCACTATCTACAGGCGTACCAGGGATGAGCATGAACTTTGTATTGCCGAGGGCTCACGCTCGGCTGCCTGGTATGCGGCGGCCACATCTTATTCACCTCTTTCGATACCAACTGGATTGCCCAACTTTATTCTAATTAGGATTGGGCATCTCCGCCTAGGTTTCCTGTGCTACCGCCAGGTTGCCGGCTTGGAGCCTGACCCGTGCCCCCATTGTTATGCACGGTCCGCCAACCCTCTATCCCATTACTTACTAGACTGTCCGGCCGCAGCACTGCTTCTTGCATGTCCTGGCGGAGGCTTCCCTCGTACAGGGGATGACGTCTTTGATGCAGCTCGGGTTGTTGGCAATGCATCTTATCAGAGAATTTTGCGCACTGTGCGGGACTACCCTCCTCCTCGGTAATTCTCTCAGGACTTGATCCTGCTTTTTTTTTTTTTTTTTTTTTTTTTAACGGCTTTTCTCTGACGGGCTCTTAGTTTGCCCGTACCCCACCAAGTGTGGGTAAATATCAAACAACAACAACAACAATCAGCTGCACAGGTCAATCAAATAGGGTATTGTTGACATTGGCCCTCCAAGAAGTTAATTTCTCCTTCATTAGTATACCGATCCAGCCGCCTTTCCCATGCCATAAGCGGTCTGCCTCTCCCACAGCTGTCTGTCCCACAATATATTAACTCTGCAAGACAGAATTCCTTAGGAAGTTCTCTAGAGGTAGAAATTTTCTAGTTGGTAAAGCCCCAGAATCACATAATATTGTAAACTTATTGAAGCGGTGGCTCAATCGGTAGAGAGGTGGCCTGCAGTCCTAACGGACCCAGGTTCAAATCCCGGCTGGGGCAGGGAACAGTTTAAGGTTTTGAATTTCATTAAATCAGGCTTTACTGATCTACCAGAAGACCCGCCGACATGTCTTAAAAATACCCCAGCTAATACCAATACACCAGTCCTGTATGAGACAGCCCTAGCATGTATTCAATATGGAAGGTGGGTGTTAGCGCCGAAATGGTGACATGTAGAGGTGTATGGTATGTAGGAGGACTGCTGGGCCTTGACGGCAGGCGTGAAGCCTATGCGCAGAGTCGGACATATAAAAAAAAAATAATAATAATAAATAAATACACAGTCCAACTCAGATCTGGCTAAAATAATCATATTCTAGCGTTAATCTTCCGGTACAGTTCAGGATTCAAATTGGAGAGATGGCAATTTTTTACTTGTGGCAGTAATTGTGCTGATGGCAGGGTTGGTGTGGGCGCTCCCCGGGTAGCTACCCACTTACCTGTCCAGATAGGATTTTTAAAGTTAAAGAAACCTGTGCAGGAAAAAATATATACAGTATGCTTGCTTTAATATGGGCCAACTTAATTTTTTCTATTTAAAATTTTTTTTTCTCTAATAGTCTACAGCCAGACGCATCAATCCTGTAAGGGGTGGCCACAAACAAATCGCCTTCATGTCGCTCTGTCCCCTGCCATTTCGCTACCCCTACCCCCAGCTCGCACTCCTCTCTCTCATATACCTCTCCACTCTATCCCTCCATCTCATCCTCGGTCTCCCCCTCCCTCTCACCCCCCCTCCGCCTCATTCACGTACACTCTCCTCGTTAGTCTCTTGCTCTCCATCATCTCCATTTGGCCAAACCACTTCGGTGTATTTCTCCTAACGCTTTCTATCACATCCACATCCACACCACAACGCTTCTTCACCTTATTTGTCAGTCTGTCTCTCCATGTAACTCCATATGCTCCTCTCAGATAACTCATTTTTTGAAACTGATTGAATTTAAAAATTAAACACTATAAATGAATATAAAACAAACTGTTTAACCATCATTATTTGATTTTAGACACTGAAAATAAATTTGTTGCACATAAAATTAATTTCTGTTCAGTATTTTCTTCTAAGTGACTGTGTTGTTAAAAATGACATAATATGCAGTGTGTATATAGTGTAATTTAATTGTTATCATTGTACTGTCTTTCATAACATTTTGCAGCAGTACAGTAGTGCTAATCCATTACTTTATAACTGTACAGTACCGTATACCATACAAAATCAGCAAAGGAAACTAAAATGTAATTTTAGAAACTGTAAATTGATAACTGTTTTTGTATCCTGCAATAAACACATCATCATTAAACAATAACCACAGTGCATTGATATTCATAACAAAACATACATACTGTGTAGGATTTTCATCGTTAGAATTTAACATCTGATTTTAGTCCTACAGTACAGAGCTGATCCATTATTATATTACTGTACAGTACCGTATTCCCCCCCCCCCCAAAAAAAAAAAAAAAAAATGCAACAAAGTGTGGTAATTGGAGGGGAATCTCTTTGTCACCGATAGCTTTGAAAGTTTTCAGTAGTGTTGTTAAATAGGTTGGAGCCAGTGGTTGAGGGTATTCTGAGGGATGAACAGGCTGGTTTTAGAAAGGGACGTGGTTGCAATGATCAGATCTTTATAGTTAGGCATTTGATGCGGCAAGTTAATGAAATGAGAGTGCCGTTAAGTCTTTGTTTTGTTGATTTTGAAAAGGCTTTTGATAGTGTTTCGAGAGAGACTATGGGGAAGATCATGAGACATTATGGAATACCAGAGGAGTTTGTGAGGGTCATTATGAACATGCATGAGGACACATTTTGTAAAGTGATGGTTGATGGTTGTCTGAGTGATTCGTTTGAAGTCAAGTCCGGATTAATTCAAGGTGGTGTTCTATCGCCTTTACTATTTATATTGGTCATTGATTACATTATGAAACGCGTTGGAACAGAAACCGGTGCAGGTATACTTTGGGGAGAGAACAGGAAACTTTTGGATTTAGATTATGCAGATGATATAGTTTTGATTTGTGATGGGCCAGAAGAGATGCAGAGAGTGTTGGACTGTTTGGTGAGTGAAGGTCGCAAGGTGGGTTTGGTTATTAATTGTGGAAAAACTGAAATAATCAATATGAATATGGAAAATGCGCAGGAATGTGTAATTGGAGGTATGATTGTAAAGCAAGTTGATAGGTTTAAATATTTAGGTACTTATTTAGCCAAGGATGGTTCTTTGAACTTTGAATTCGAGGAAAGGTTAAAGAAGGCTAATCAGGCAATGGGAATGCTTAAAAATATTTGGAATAATAACAATTTCTCTGTGCATACAAAAATCAAACTTCATAAGGTAATGGTTAGGAGTATCTTAATTTATGGACACGAGTCTTGGTACAGCACAGTGACTATGGAAAATAAATTCTTGGTGTTTGAAAATAAAGCACTTAGACGAATATTAGGAGTTAAGTGGTGGGAAAGGATACCAAATAGTAGAATTAGAGAAATAACGGGAGTGCAGCCGATCGATGAATATGTTAGATTCTCACGATGGAAGTGGCTAGGACATGTGTATAGGAGACAGGGAATAGTACGAGGTACACCAGGGTGGGTGGCACTTGGTAGGAGAGGTAGAGGAAGGCCAAAAGAGACATGGGTGAGGACAATGAGACGGGAAGCTGGAGATGAGTGTTGGGGAGATCTTGAGGAGTTAGCACAAGATAGGATGTGGTGGTGTGAGTTCATCGAGGCCCTATGCATCCCCGAGGGTGCCACAGGAAATGATTGATTGATTGATTGAAAGTGAAATTTAATTTTAGAAACTATTACCTCCACCTGGGAAGTTATGTTTTACCCCACGTTTGTTTGTTTGTCTGTTTGTCTGTTAGCAGGATTACTCAAAAAGTTATGAACGGATTTTGCTGAAATTTTGTGGAAGGGTGGCCCTTGTGCCAGGAAAGATATTTTGTAAATTTTGGGCCGGATCCGGATCAAACAGTTCTTAATGAATTTCAGTGAAGTTTTATGGAAAGGTGGGCCATGGACCAAGAAAGACTTGATCATATTTTTGGGAGGATCCTGATCCGAATCGTATATCCACGCATCCGGATCCGGATCCTTTTTAATGGCAATGGCTTTGGCGGAGGTATGCTCTCTCTGAGTGCTTTCTGGTGATTAATATTTTCAGTAAGTATCAACATGAGTGTCTTCACCTTAGATTTCATCATCTTTTTGCTGTATGTTTCAGAATGCAGTACAGTACTGAAAGAAATAGCAGTACAATACTGTACATAACAGTACAATATATTTTTAAGCACTAAAATGTGTGAATAAAAAAAAATAAAAAATAAAAAGTATACAGAACTGTATAAAACCTTGAAGTTTTTTTTTTTTTAACCTGGATTTTATTTGGGTTTTATTGTTGAAAAAAAAAAAAAATGGATTTTGTTCTTATAAATTCCAGATGGGTTGGAAGAAAATTTATGGCAGCGGTCATGGTTCAATGTGGCAATGATGGTTGTGCAGTGTGGAATGATGGTGGTGGAGCTATATGGTACTGGTAGCGGTTATTAGCTGGTAGTGATGGTGCATTGTGGTGGTGGTTATCCAATGTGGTGAGGGATGTGTAGAGTGGTGGTTGTGATGCTTACGGTGTAGTAGCCAGATGTGTTTTGTACAACAACGTAGAAATAGGTGTATTCTTTATAATGACAATATCCCTTTTTGCAGATAAGGCATGGCAGTGGCAGAAGAAGGGTGCAGACTCTTCGGTATCATCTCTGTTGGTGTTCTGCTGCATCCCACTCCAGCAGCAGTTGCACTTCACCTTTCACCCATCTCCACACAGACAATGCAGTATGGGATATTTACCATACTGTGACAAGTCTTAGTTTGTTAAGGTGTGTAAATCTGCTTATGTTTTGTTGTTGTTATCAATACCCCACCAGCCTCATCTGAATGTGAACCCAACAGACTTTAGGAACCTGACAGCTTTGGCTTGGTACTCCCAAATATCTTGATTAAGGTGTTATTGAATGATCATATGTTACGTGATAGTGTGTTGCCTGTGGTGAGCAAGTACAGTATGTTGTGGTATGGGAGAGTGCAGTACATACAGTGAAAGCATAGTGAATTATTTTGTGTTGGTACCAGTGCAGGACATTGTTGATGGTGACACTGTAGTCTAGCTAAAATGCAGCCTTATCTCTCTGGAAAAAGTGGTTTCTGAAGGATAAAAGTCAGGTGGGGGAGCTTAGAGGATGTTGTTTGGCTGGAGGTTTTGAATGAGTGTGTTGACTGTGTTTGTGTATAATTTGTGCATATGAAGCGTTATGTTTAGAGAAGGAGGAGGGGAAGGGGAAGGAGAAGGAGGAGGAGGAGGAGGCAAAAAAAAAAAAGGAAAAAAAATATAGTGATGAATGGAAGATTCGTCATGTTTTGTTTCTTTGTGGTGATGCAACATTGAAATTACATTGGTGGGATGGATCCTTTGCTAAAGCAGTGATGTTTTTACCAGGTCCTCATGTTCACATGGTCCTTGTCTGGGCATAGCATTGTTTCTTGGTACAAGTGATATGGTATACATTTGTGGTCTTTGTTGTTTTTGTTGCTGCTGCTTAACCTTGGTCTGTCTTGTCCGAGTTGACCCACTGGCCACAGGTAGGCAACTGCTTCTGTGGGGATATCCTTCAATTACAGTACTGTACATACACAGTGCCGAGAACCAGCGACCCTTTGTGGTAAACAGTGCCTTAGCAGGATTGGACCATGGTCTCTTCGTGCAGCAAGATGCAGGGAACTATGGGGTTTGGTTCCAGGGTAGATGCTGAAGCTGCTTAGCTCCGTCCAGGGAGGACATTGCCTCCATGTGTAGGCTCCTTGTCAGCACCTGTGGTCCATGTAAATCCTATTAGTATTCGTAAAGTTTTGTTTTGTATTTTTGTAAGTTCTTCCAAGATTGTGGCTGTTAACTGGGCTAAGCAAAGTACAGTAACTGTTTGTGTGAATGATCTCTGTAGATTGTTCAGCTGTTCCTTTGGTCGTCCATTGGTAATCCCCATGAGGGTTTTCTAAACGTGAGTTTATGAGGTGCATTTGCACTGATGTTGCTTGCATAGTTGTTGTTTGTTTCCATGAATGGAGAACGCCTGTATTCTGCGTATGGATTTTTTTTTTTAATTTGTATTTTTTTCTTTCATCCGTTCATCTTCTGTTAAGAAAAAAAAGTTCAGGCACTTTAGGTTGGCTTTCCAACAGGATTGATAGATTAAAGTGTGTTTAAGATCTGCGTCTGTCTGGAGTGCAGAGTGATATTGTAATTGACCTCGATGGTGAAACATTCATTCTGTTTTGCCTTATCTATTGTTCTGGTAAATATTATACAGGTGCCGTTGGAGTTTGTCTACTGCTTGTTGAGTTTATGAGTGTTCTGAAGCCATTGGTAGGTCATCAGTACAGGGCAGTACTGTTATGGGGGGTGGATGGAAGGGGAGTTGATGGATTGCAGAGGAAAAGGTTACAAATGAGGGTGAGAGGGCAGAGTGCAGTGTGACACTGGTGGATAGCAGGCAATTCTGAACTGGAACTTTAGTTTTGGTACAGCATATCGTCATTATCATCCAGACCTCCTTCTCCCCCCCCCCCAGGGTCCAGACAGCCCAAGTTTGCCTAATCCAATGGACAATGCTTCCATTCGCTCATCATTCAAGCCCCGGGAATCCTGGCTCTGTCTGATACACCACCACATTCTGTAGCTTCACGTAAACGTATCCGATAGAGTCAATCCGAACTCAGTCAAGTTAAAAAATATTTGACTTCGGTGGTGAAGTATTCATTCTGTATTGCCTTATCTATTGTTCTGGTAAATACTATACAGGTACCGTTGGAATTTGTCTACTTCTTGTTGAGTTTTTGAGTGTTCTGAAGCCATTGGTAGGTCATCAGTACAGGGCAGTACTGTTATGGGGGGGTGGATGGAGGGGGGTGTTGATGGATTCCAAAGGAAAAGGTTAAAAATGAGGGTGAGAGGGCAGAGTGCAGTGTGACACTGGTGGATAGCAGGCAGTTCTGAACTGGAAGTTTAGTTTTGGTACAGTATATCATCATCATCATCCGGACATCCTTCTCCCCCCACCCCTCCCAGGGCAGGGTGAGGAGTAGCAACATCCAGACAGCCCAAATTTGCCTAATCCAATGGGCCACTCTTCTTTTCGCTCATCATTCAAGCCCAGGGAATCCTGGCTCTAGTTGATACGTCACCACATTCTGTGGCTTCACATAAACGTATCCGATAGAGTCAATCCCAACTCTGTCAAGTTAAAAAGGGGAGCCAGTATACCCTTTCAAAAATTATTTGACACTCCTGATTGTGATGAGCATTGAAATGGTGCGTAGAAGTGAGACTATATTTACTTGGTAATGTTTGTAATCTTAATTCTTGGTTTGTGTGTCGTATTGTATCACACTACTGGGACACTGAATAATTTGTTTAGTGTGTAAGATTTTTGTTATCACGATATGTCTTTGTTCTGTTTCAAAAGCTCTATTTGTCTGTTGCTGGGTGTTGTTTCTTGTTGAAACCACCTAATGTGAGTTGGGTCAACCTAGAAAGGTGTTTGATAGCTGAGTGCTTGGATCAAAATCCATGTTAGGAGTTAGACAACTATGTTTGGGGTGATTTTTTGTAAAAATACTTTTCCCATGAATCTTGATGGTGTGCGAAGCAGTGATATTGGTTTATACGGTGTTAGACTATTGAACGATTTGTCAGAGTTAAATGCAGAGAGGGGAGATTGCTTTCTGCCAAATATCAGGGGTTTGATTTTGATTCAAGAAGTTGAAAATTTTGGTAAAGGTGTTCATGGCTATGGGACCAAGATGTAGTAAGTTGATCTTTGTCAATTGGTCTGGTCCTACTCCCTTTGTACTTTGATCACTTGCTGGACTCATTGTGAGGTGGATGAAATGAGTATATGTATGCTTCTTTTAAGTTCCCTTTTTTCCCGTTATAGCTGTGTTTTCAAGTTTGGTTTTGCTGACTGATGTATAAAAAAGTTGTGAAATAAAGTTTTTGTGGGCTAAGTGATGGATAGCATATTTGTTAGGTTGTCTGCTTGTTCCTTGATGGTGGGGTTGGTCAGTCATTGTTCAGTAAGGCTTCTAGGGTTAGAGCGGTGAGTTTTGGTATGTGTGGATGCTTGTTAGTGTCTTCCAAAATTTGCTGTTGTTTGTTGTTGTTGCTTGATCCCAGTCATGCCTGGCCCAGCAGACCGTTAACTGCAAGTAAGCAGCTGCCCCATGTAAGGTCGTCTTATAGGTTCTTGACACTGTTGATGTGGGTGTGTCTTAGATTAGCATGTCCTGTGTATTGCTTCATAATGTGAGCTATTTTGTGTCAGCCTGTTGTACAAAAAGGGCAAGTGTCGTCTGTGTTTTCACCCACCCCGAATCTAAGCTGATAGCTGAGGAGGGGTTGGTGATGTCCTGACAAAGGCCAAGCTAGGTGAACTTGATCAGCTCTACTCTGATGGTTGGATGTCTGGAGGGGAGTGCTTGTAGGAGAGCGCTCTGACAGAGGTATTCTATTGTCCTGAGTGTGAAATGGGTATGCAGGTGCTTCTTCATTGCTTGTGCTGGAGTGTCTGGAAGTGGGATGTTGTTGAAGTGGATTTGGTGAAGTTTGTTTTGGGATTGTTTTAGGTCTTTACTTGTGTTGTGTGACTGTCATTAAGATAGGGGTGTTGTGTGGTAGCACAGACACATGGCAAAGTATTCTCAGAGAGGACTTTGGTTTCAAAGTGTTAAGTGAGCTGTGAAAATGGTATTAGTCCAGCCGGTAATGAGGCATAGAGCATTGTCCTTTACGGTCTGCAAGGTGCTGTAGTGGCTGGTAGATAGGATGGGGCCCATGCAAGAGAGGCATTGGACAACACTGACCTAAAGTATTGCTTGTAGAGTAGGGAAAGTGTTTCTTTCTGTTGTCCAAAGTCTCTCCCTGTAATTACCCTGAGTGCAATTAGTCTGGGAGTAGACAGCCTCTTGACGTCTTGCATGTGGTCCTTGAAGGTGAATCCAGTGTTGTACTGCATGTCACTTCAAGGATCTTGATGGAGGGTGTGTGTGGCACAGGTACATTGATGAGTGTGATGTTTGGGGTATAGCTGTGCTTATAAATGCTGATGGTGATCTGTGTAGTGTAGATTTGGTAGGAGGAATTGTCTACCTGTTGTCTTCAACTCATGCCTGAAGTGTGTTGAGGTAGACTTGTTGCAGGCTGTATTTGTAATATAGTGTGGGGTTGTTATGGTAATATCATCAGCATATGAGACAAAGTTTATGATTAGTTGGGGTGTAGAGAATATCATGCTCATATAGGTTGAAAAGTGTGAGTGAAAGAACAGTGTTCCATGGTCGAACTTTGTTAGGGAAGTTTTGTGTTCGTTGTGACTTGCCCTGGAGTATAACATACACTTGTCTACCAGGTAACTAGTTGGCAGTCCAGTGCCTGGTATTGTTCTCTGTGTTTGTGTTGTAGATTTAGGAGATTAGTTTCCACTGGGGGATGGCATCAAAGGCTTTATTTATGTGTATGTATTGTTTTAAGAATTGTACATTGTGCAGCTTGTGCAGTGGTGATGCTGTCAGATACAGATAGGTTGGCTGGTGCAGTGTATAGTACCATATTCCAGAATCAGTGTCCTGTTGTAGCTTAACCCCTTTGCCACGATGATGTACCCTTTCCGTCATATCCAGGCAATATGAGCACATGAAGACATACTCAGAATGCCATAAGCCAATACTTTATTATGGGAATAGCAGAAGACTGTCTGAAGCATCCTGGCTGCTCCTCTTACTTATTGTATATGGTACTGAATGTAAAGATAAGCCTCACCTATTTTTTCGATCCACCAGTAAAAAACAATTAACTAACGTTTTGCAAGGGTGAGGAGGAAGTCAGTGTCTGTATGACTGTGGTCAGAGGTGAATTATTCAAATGGATTACCTCCTTTTTAGTGAACCATGACTGAATTACAAATGAATATTGTGTTCTACTTGCTTCATCAAGAGATGATTGCCAACCATCAACGGATGGCTACAAAAGTGATGACTTCTCTGATGAAGCCCTCAGTAGTGACGAGTTTAGTGATAAGGAGGAGAAGGAAATGGAGGAGGATGGCAGTTACTTAGCGACATTGTCAGTGATACAAGACCAAACAGGTGTCAGAATTCACCGATGAAAATTCGGGTCTGAACCCTGCAAGTGATGACTCAGCCATTGTCACCCTTCTGATGTGTTCATTCTTATTTTTGGTGAAGAGATTGTGAAGAAACATTGTGAATGGACAGATCAAAAGGCGGATAATTTTTCAAGGCCAGTCCCACGAAAAAAAGAGAAAATAAACCGTATAAAGGGAAGGCCCATGACTGAATGTGACATGTACACATTTATTGCCCTATTGTTAGCCATGGGTTGTGGAATTATGGAGTTACGGAAGGGAGATTCCAGTTTACTGATGAGAACAGTGAGTTACAATTTTAACTAGCTGTAAAATAACTGGCCCTTAATTAATCACTGTATACTGTACATGCTATAATCTCTTATCCCACAGTCATGATTTTGACCATTCTGGTGTAAAAATCAAACAGTAAACAATAATGATCTTATGTTCATAGGGACAGTCACAAAAGAAAAACTATGAAATTAACCTCGTGGTTCAAGCAAGTTCAGTCTGAGCTGGCTTGGGTGACCGTAGATTGCTGTGGCACTTTGTTAGTACAGTATTCCAGCAACACTGGAAACTGTACCAGGAGTTTGTTTGCTATTATATACAGTATATTCTTAAGAAATAAATATCCAGAAAATTCAATCTCTTTAAAAACTGTTATTTTTAGAGCTTTGGAATTCATACATTAGGAACTGCACTGCAGTTCATGATGCTGTGTGGTTGTGGGGATGGTGGATTAGCGAGATGGTGGAGGCTGTGGTGCAGTGTGAGGGTAGTGGCAGTGCTGGTGCAGTGTGGTGGCAGTGGAGTAAAATGGTCATGGAGTGTACAGTTGAACAAACAGATGTGCACAGTATTTTTTACTAACGATGTAATCTAGTTCTCTTGTGAATCATAACAGCACCCCTTTTTCCAGATAAGACATGGCAGAGGCAGAGGATGGGTGTAGACTCTCCAGTGGCATCTCTGTTGGTTTCCTGTTCCATCCCATCCCAGCAGTTGTCCCACTCACACACCTCCACATAAACAAGATGGTTACAGATGTTAACTGTCCCGAGGTAAGTGTTTACAGTATATTGTTAAGGAGATCGTGGAACTGTCATATACATCCACTTAAATGTCAAGGAGTTTTCTCATTGTACATCTTATTTCTTGTAGCTCAGTGGCAGGATATGACAGTTCAACAAGTCCACATACTTTCTGTAGCACCTCCTTGAGTCTAGCAACATATTTAGTGCAGATACCATTTACAGCTCAGCAGTAAACACAGAGAATTGACAGTTTTAGGATAAATTAATGACTGAATTTTTTCCCACTGTGAAATTATTTTGGTGGTAGGTGGGGGCGCTCACCACCTATTCGCTTGATGTCGTGCTGCGCTTGGGTGTCTACCCTTTCCTCTCCTCCTTCCATCCTCTTCTGTCTTTCTTTCCTTCATTTTTTCCTCTTCCTACTGCATACGGGTGAATTTACACTCCCTTTTTTGTCTTTCTATCTTTCTTTCATTCTTTCCTCTTCATTCTGCCTGTGGGTGACTATACTGAGTGACAAGCCAAATGGTTTCTCGTACACCAGGAAACCATTTACTGCTCTGGGTGTTAACCACATAACCACGTTATGGCGCCTGGTGGTTTAGTGGGTAATTAAAGCACTCCAATCGAATTGAGCCTGTGTACGTTTATATCCAAGGGATGGTTGGGGTTTATTGCTTATGTAATGCTACTCAGGGATGAATGAGGCTGGTCACTTTCATCTTAAATGTCAGGACCAACTTGCCTAGCCCCGGGCTTCTACGCTCCTCTTGGGGCAACGTAGGATTGGATGATGGATGGATGGATGGATGAATGGTAGAATTGTTTAAACTAGGGGAGATCTGGGGACACTTCATTACCAAAAACTGCAGGTTCGCATTTAGAGTTTTCCTTCTAGGTGGACCACCAACCAAGAGCAAACTCTGTTGGACAGGTGAGTGTGAAGCTATGTGCAGAATAAGTTTTTGACCTGCCAGGTGGAGCCAAAACTCTGGGTGTTTGAATGGTGAGTGAATGGGAGTGTGGCTCATTCACTTGCGGAAACTCTGGTTTGCATCTCACTGTCATTTTTTTCTGGCTCTGTGGACCTTGGAGTGGGCAAGGAGGTCTGGATGATGATAATGATGATGATGATGACGTGGCAGCAGTAATAATACGGTGTTGGTGGTTCCGTGTGGTGGCACCATTAGTATGGTGAGTTGGTGTTGAAAGTACGTTATGGTTTGTTTGGTACAGGGTGATGATAGCATTGGTAAAATGTGGTTCTAGTTGTGGTATGGTGTGATGTTGTTGGCTCTGCAACCTTGCGGTGGCTTTGGTACAGTTTGGTGGTGACACTGGTAGAATGTGATGATGCCGGCGGCGTTGTTGTTCTTGTTGTTGTTGTTGTTACTTAACTCATGTCTGTCTGGTCGACCAGAGCCATCGACCATAGGTAGGCAACTGCTTCTGTGGGGCGCTCCTTTTGATACAGTACAGTACATACGAGTATGTGCAGGGATCCGGTGCTTCTCTGTGGTAGACTCCACCTCATCCAGGGTCCTTCTTACAGCAAGGTGCGAGGAAATATGGGGAGGTCTGGCTCCTGGGTGGATGCCACAGCTGCTTTAACCAGAGTGAATAACACTGCCATATGTAGAACCCTTGTTAGCGCCTGTTCGTCATCAGTGCCTGCTCCTCGTCAGCGCCTGGTACAGTGTGGGGGTAGTTAATGGTTGTGTTCTGGGGGTGGTGGTACAGTGTGGTGGTAGTTACAGGTTGTGTTCTGGGGGTGGTGGTACAGTGTGGCGGTAGTTAATGGTGGTATTCTGGGGGTGGTGGTACAGTGCGGTGGTAGTTACAGGTTGTGTTCTGGGGGTGGTGGTACAGTGTGGTGGTAGTTAATGGTGGTGTTCTGGGGGTGGTGGTACAGTGTGGTGGTAGGTAATGGTGGTGTTCTGGGGGTGGTGGTACAGTGTGGTGGTAGGTAATGGTGGTGTTCTGGGGGTGGTGGTACAGTGTGGTGGTAGTTAATGGTGGTGTTCTGGGGGTGGTAGTACAGTGTGGTGGTAGGTAATGGTGGTGTTCTGGGGGTGGTGGTACAGTGCGGTGGTAGGTAATGGTGGTGTTCTGGGGGTGGTGGTACAGTGCGGTGGTAGGTAATGGTGGTGTTCTGGGGGTGGTGGTACAGTGTGGTGGTAGTTAATGGTGGTACAGTGTGGTGGTGGTGGTACAGTGTGGTGGTAGTTAATGGTGGTACAGTGTGGTGGTGGTGGTACAGTGTGGTGGTGGTGGTACAGTGTGGTGATGGTGGTGCAAACATGTTAGAGAATCATTGGCTAAATGATCGCATGGTTGGCCTAGGAATTGAACCAGAGACATTCCAGTTGCTGGCCTATTGTGCTTCTGATTACACCGCAGCCATCCTGCCATATACATCATCCTTCTTTCACATTTCATAACACTCGTCCTGTTCACCGGAGATTTTGTACCTCTGTAGGTTGTAACTAAGCCAAACTATCCAAATGACATCTGTGATGTAACCCAGACTGACGCTGACCTTGCTGAAGATCCTGTCATAATTTCTCACCACTCTCTTGCTGTTCATATCTTGCACCTCACTAGCACTAGCCGGCCAAGGAGAAACTTGGATTGACGCTGGAGGAAACTTTGGATTGATCCCACCAAAGCCATCATTATGATGTAGGTCTCTGGGGATGTAGTAATAAAGAATCTTAGCCAGATTTTACAATATACCGGTCTAGTTAGCAGTGATTATCAGATGTAATTAGGTCTGGTCATATTCTTAGTTTTCGTATATGCAAAGAGAAAGAACCCAAGCCTGAGAGCCTACGGAATGAGTCTTTAAATAAAAAGAAAGATGAATCCAGCTCAATTTCCTTCAAAATACCTGAACACATTGCATTTAGATGATTTGATGTCACAAGCAGTGGAAAAGACAGTAAGAAGAAAACAGCTGTGGACGTGCCCAGCTGCATATATATATATATATGAAATACAGGGTACCAGTCAATTCTTGCATCAGAGATTTGAACAAAACAGGGATGAGTGTGGAGGATTACAGGTGCTGCGTGCCTGCCATTATACGGGAGGAATGCAAGCAGAGAGATAGCTGTTGATAATCAATAAAGATGTTAGAAGAGATTAAAGTAACTAGGCGATATTCAGAGGGGCGGGAGTGGGCATCCATCTTGGATAGACTAAATGAAAGCAAACTTCCTGCACGAAGGAAGGTGCAACTAGACAGATAAAGGGAAGCTGGCCTGAGTAGTGTTGGCCTAGATGCACAGTCCTCAAGAACAACAAATGGGACGCTGTAAGGACTGTGCACCATAATAGTTCTTAGGCCAGAGTGAGAAAAAGTAAAGTTTGCCTGTGCAGAGTATTGGCATAAATGCACAGTTACTGAGAACACGTGGGATGCTATCAGGACTGTATGCCATAATAGTTTTGAGACCAGTGACAGCAAAAGAACGCCTAAAGAAAGTTTATAAAGTATGAGAAGTCAGAAGGGGAACATGGAGGAATGGCACCAACAAAGTGGGGTGGAGGAGGTGTAGGAACTGCACCTGTTTGTTTATAATATATTTGGCAACTATCAGAGTGAAGAGAAAAGTATAACAGGTACTTTTACACACAGCATTAACTCAACAAAGGTTGTGACTATAAAACTTAGTGTGTGAATATAGTACGGTATTCAAGAAAGTTTTTGAATACAGTGTTCGGGAGACTTACTGAATATAGTGCTGAAAAAGTTTGTGAATGCAATGTTAAAGAAACGTACTGAATATACAGTAGTGCTGTAAAAAGGTTGCAAATACTGTACAGTACTTACAGACTGTGAAAATGGTAGCTACCTGAGAAAGTTTGTGAATACGGTGCAGGAATACATTTATAAATATGGTAACCTAAAATATTTGTGAATACTGCATTCAGGAAAATTTTCAATAGGTTACCTGACTTTCATGCCACCGGAGGTTATGGAAACTGTGAGCACATTTTCTTTCAAGCTCTCTGCATTTTCCTTCTTGCCCATGGCGTCTGTGTTTTCTCTCAAGCCCTTCTGTTTCTGGCGCCTCACATAGCCTTGCAACCAGGTGAAGATGGCATGGTGCATGAAAACGTGGAAGAGACGAAAGAGTGAATAGAAGAAGATCAAGTCAATGAGTTTAGGTGATGCGGAGAGTGGGGCAGTGACGGCCACTTGGGAGAGGAGACTGGCCATGACGATGATGCATGATAGCGTGACTGCAATGCGGTCACTTTGGCGGTCCGCGTTATCCACAGCATAACCAGAATTCCACAGATGCAGCATGGTAAAAAACGGATATTAATTACCATAATCCATCAACCACATCATCATCACCAATCCACAAATGCAGCATGATCTATCTATAGCCAGATGCCCTAATCAATATCAAGGGTGGCCACAAGCAGATCACTTCCATATCGTCCTGTCCTACGCAGCATGGTAAAAACGGATGTTGATAAACACATCTTCCTCACCATCAACACTGCCACAAATGCAGAATCATAAAAACAGACACTTTCTAACTCCTCATGGACATCATGACATTTCCACGAATGTTGGAAAGTAAACAGTTATTAGACTTCTGAATCCTGGGTGATGTTATTTTCAGTTTTTCTTGCAGCTGTCAGACAGTTTTTTTTAATTTAGGAAAGATCTCGGAGCAAGATAAACGCAAGTATTAATTTCTTGAATCTAGGTGACCTCATTCCTAATATATTCCTGCTGCTTTCAAACGGTTCTAGATTGACTTAGGGATGGCCTGTACCGAGGGTCAAGGACAATAAGACTACCAGGTCTTGTCATACAAGGGCAAGTTTGAGTCCAGCTCGCGCATGTCGTCACGGTATGGATACACCTGAGAGGAGGTTGCCAGGCAGTGATAAACAGTGATAAATTCATCTTATGTTCTGTAATAGCATTATTGTGCATTGCTGGGCATGTATATATCTGTGGGGTATAACATTTAAATATAATACTCACTCAGTCATGCATTCATTTAGCAAAATTTTACAAAAAAGAGTAACTGGTCAAGTGACTTTCTAATGTTCATATTTTTACACAGTAATAACTGTTTCATCTCCTGCCCATATCAAGACAATTTTAAATGATAATCTTAGCAATCACCTTGACTGTTCGACCTGATGTGCATTCTAATAGGTATTTCCATACAGTAGGATTAAATTGATTTGGAGTGTTCAGTATTCTGGATGTGTTTGGCAGCCATCCCCCCTACTTTTCCTTCCTCTACCCCCTTTCTCTCCCATCTCTCCCCCTTTCTGTCAGGTCTCTGTTTAATGAGGCAAATTATACACCCTAACTTCAGCTTCCATGCTCCAGTTAATTATATTAAAACATGGAATACTTGATTGTTCAAGGAACTGAAGGGAGATGAAAGTATGGTGAGAGCATTATAAAGAGCTACATTAACTCATCATCACCATTACATCACTCTCATTAAATTTTAGCTCTCTCCAATTCCCATTTCACTCAATTTCTTTCTAATCTGGGTAAATTCATCTGATGATAACTAGAACAAAATAATTAGAGCTACACGGAACTGAACAGATTAAAAAAAAAAAAATGGAGTCACGGTATGACTACCTCTACCTCTCTCTCCCACAAGAGCAGCTCCCCCCATTCACCCCTCAGCAGAGGCTGCGGGGTGAAGGGAAAAATAGGAGGCGACAGTCCTCCACACCGTGGCGTCACCACAACTGCGTAGTATACCACTGGGTGAAGAGACCTGGTAGTCTTATTGGCCATGCCGAGGGTTACGCTCAGGTTCCAGTGAGTCATTCACTCGAATAAAATTGTTCAGAATGTACAGTTATTTTGACCATGCGGGGGTTGGCGGTGGCAGTACAAGTATTAACACTGAGGCTTCAAGAATTCACTTTTAGCTGAATATAATTCATTAGCTTTATTTGAACACCACACTATGATGTTCATGAATGGGTTACTCTCACCAGCATGGACGCTGTTAGGTTTCCAGAACACTTTCAGCTGAATGAAATTGTCTGGCTTAGAGAATACTTGAGTTGTTAACCAGAAAAGGGGTAATGGCGACAGTATAAACACTCGAGTTTCTGTCACTGCTGAGCAAGTACTGTACATCTTCTGTCTCACTTCAAGTTGTCATCTGCTAAGTAACAAGTGAAGTAACTGATCATGTTGACTACGTACTTGCATTATCTCTATGTCTAGTTATGTCTCTCTGTCCCTCTATCTTTTTTGTCAGAAACAACATCAGCTTCCCTGCACAGTAACGACCTTCCTCTGCCTCACCTAAAGTTGTCATCAGTGAAGTATAATGTGAAGCAGCCAATGATGTGTAGGAGCCAGATGGGAGCTACGGTAGTATACAAGTAGGCACCATTTCTCCTCGTCAGCAACACCTGCAATACACGAGGCTCGTATATCGAATACAGGAAATAGAACCAAGACGAAAGAATACGCTGAGTCATCTCTGAGGTTTGTTTACAACAAGACGGAGATTGTAAGTATATGCTTTGCACTTTAAGTATTGCAAAATGGATACATACTTCAGTAAAACAAATTTGGAAAAGAAAAGGGATAAATGTAAAAAGCAAAATGATGATTTCTACCAAGAACTGGTTGAAGTAGAGACCCACGATAGACTGGTTGAACGTGTAAACAAACTAGAAATGGCTTTCAAAAATGAAATTGATGAAATAAAGAAGCAGATGCACTTGCAAAAGGAAGAAATAGAAAAACTAGGAAGGGAGGCCAATAAGAAAGACACAACCATCAGTGAACTAACCGTGGAATTGAGTACACTTAGGAAGAAAATTAGTGAAATGGCAAGTACAGTAGTCAATCACGAGAGTGTTATGGAAGAGTTCAAAAATGACACAGAGACAATTAGGCAAGTTAGCAGTCTTATTGACCAGAGCAGTGATATTGAGGAGAAGATAACACAAGTAAATGAAGCTGTGCAAAGCTACAAAAATGATGTAGAAACCACGTATGCAGAAATGGTGAAAGTAAAGAAAGACTTAGAAACAAGGGTGGAGGAAAAAAGCATTAAAAAGGAGGTGAAAAGAATAATCCAAAACAATCCAAAGTTAGTCAGCGATTCAGTAGAGATAAACAAATCAATAGTAATCACTGGTATGGAAGAGGATGAAGTTAAAAACAAGATCACAAGAGACAAAAAGGAGATGGCAAATGTAATGAGCTTACTGAAAGAAGTATCAGAGGAAATCTGTAGTAAAGACATAGAGGAACACAAAAGGTTAGGGAAATACGAGAAAAGCAAGACAAGACCTCTAAAGGTGACTTTTCAGAGTGTAAACACTGTGGAAGAGATACCAAAAAATGCAAAGAATCTTAAGGAAAAAGAGGAGTTCAAAAATGTATGGATAAAAAGATGCCTAACACAAGAGGAACTGGAATTACTGAAAGAGAAAAGGGAGGAAGCAAAAACAAAAAATGAGGAAAGATCAGAAGAGGACAAGAAGAATTTTTTTTTACAAAGTAATAGGATTGCAGGTACGAAAGTGGTACACAAACAGGATGGAAGAAAAAGAAGGAAGGTAGTAGAACCATGTCATGACAAGTATATAAACAAGATGATAAAGTTGATGTACTCAGATGTAGATGGAATGGTATCTAAATTACTAGAGATGAATGATTATGTCAGAGAAAATGAACCACAAATAATATGCCTAACTGAAACAAAATTAACACCAAGGATATCCAATGACATACTAAACTTAGAGGAATACAATATATGGAGAAGAGACAGATATTTGAAAAAAGGAGGAGGAATTATAATATTAACTAAGAAAAATCTAAAAGTCAAGGAAATAAAACTAGATATACCATCACAAGTAGAACTGATTGCAGTAGAGATCGACACATCTGAAGGTAAAGTAATTGTAGCCAATTTGTACATGCCACCCAGATCAAACACATGGGAAAGAGACGAATATGAGGACCTGGCAGAGAGTACAATTCAGAGTGTAAGATCACTGCTACATAAAATGGAAGAGAAATCGGAAAGAATTATACTAACTGGGGACTTCAATACAAATATAAATTGGAATACTCAAGATATAAATAGCCAAGAAAGCTGTTGGGACCAAAAGCTCCTGGATCTCGTACAAGAGTTTTTCTTAACGCAGCATGTGAGGGAAACCACCAGAAAAAGAGGACTGGATGTACCTTCAGTGCTAGATCTAATATTTACAAGGCAAGAAAATGATATTGACAGTTTAATATATCACCCTCCACTCGGCAAAAGCGATCATGCAGTACTAAATTATAACTTCAGGATAGCATATGACATAGTAAACAGCAATGATAGTTACGAAAAGAGCCTAAATTATAAAAATGGAAACTATCAAGACCTAAAGAAGTATTTCTTAGAAGTTGATAGGGAAAATGAGCTTAGAGGACAATATTTAAATGCTGTATATAAAAATTTTTGTGAATTTTATGAAATAGGAATCCAGAAGTACATCCCACAGCACAAAGAAGCAGATAAGAAAATACAGAAATGGTTCAATACAGAATGTAAAAAATCAAAAGAAAGAAGAGATTTGTTGTGGAATAGATACAGAAGACACAATAGTGAAAGGGCGTACAATAATTACAAACAGGCAAGAAACGACTATACAAGAATAAGGAGGGAAGCCCAAAAACAGTTTGAGGAGGATATAATAAATAAAAGTAGTGATCAACCAAAGCTGTTTTACAACTATATCAGAAGCAAAACTAAAGTAAAAGATATAATACAATCCATTACGGACGAGGGAATCACTTATACACAAGAGAAAGATATTTGTGAAGCACTAAATAAGAATTTCAATTAGTTTTTACAGAAGAAAAAAATTTTGAGAGGGACTATGTGGAACACGCATGTCCACGCATACTACCAGATATACAAATAGCAGAAAAAGTAATACAGGAGGAGTTAAGTAGATTAGACAGAGGAAAAGCAAGTGGTCCTGATGAAATTTCATGTTGGGTATTACGAGAATGTGCAAAGGAGTTATGTAAACCATTATTTTTAATTTTCAAGAAATCCTTGAGTCAAGGTAAACTACCTGATATTTGGAAAAAAGCAAATATTGTCCCCTTATTCAAGAAAGGAAATTGACAAAATCCACTCAACTACCGACCAGTATCACTGACCAGTGTTGTAAGCAAGGTATTAGAAAAACTTATAAGAAAAGCTTGGGTAAATCATCTAGAAGAACACAGTATGATAACAGAAAGACAGTTTGGTTTCAGAAAAGGAAAATCATGTGTTACTAATCTGTTGAGCTACTATGACAGAGTAACAAACACAATACAGGAAAGGGAAGGATGGGTGGACAGTATCTATTTAGATTTCAAGAAAGCTTTTGACATAGTACCACACCAAAGACTTTTATGGAAACTGCACCATCAAGGAGGAATTCGAGGTAAACTGTTTTGTTGGATGCAAGACTTTCTCATAAAAAGAGAAATGAGGACAGTACTAAGAGGAAACTACTCATCATGGAAAGAAGTGACTAGTGGAGTACCACAGGGTTCAGTGCTGGCACCAATCATGTTTTTAGTGTATATAAATGATATAAACAGTAACACTGGAAATGAGAGCTATCTGAATATGTTTGCAGATGATGCAAAAATACAAAGGAGAATTACTAACACAGACTCTTGTAAAGAGCTACAAGAAGAATTAAATAAATTTCATGAATGGAATAGTACATGGCAAATGGAATTCAATGTGGACAAGTGTCATGTAATCAAGTTTGGTAAAAGTGGAAAAAGACCTGATTGGAATTATAAGTTAGGAAATAATACCCTATACACATCAGAAAGAGAGAAAGACCTAGGTGTGATTATCAATAACAGACTATCTCCGGCTGACCACATCAGCGAGAAGGTACGGAACATGTATACACTGCTTGCAAATATGAGAATAGCATTCACATACATAAATGAAGACATGCTAAGAAGGATAATAACATCATTCATTAGACCAACCCTGGAATATGCATCAGTAGTCTGGAGTCCTCATCTCAAAAAGCACATAGACAAGATTGAAAAAGTTCAAAGGGCCGCTACAAGATGGATACCAAGCTTAAGGGACCTAAGCTACGAAGAAAGACTAAATAAACTGAATCTACCAACACTACAGGAGAGAAGGAAAAGAGGTGACATGATAATGCTATATAAATGCATATCAGGAAAGGAGAAAATAGACATAAATGATTACTTAACATATGGAGAAGCATCAGCAAGAGGACACTGCAAAAAACTGCATAAGAAGAGAGGTGATAAAGACGTGAGGAAATTCAGTTTCCCAAACAGAGCAATTGATCAATGGAATGCACTACCGAATGAAATACTCGTAGTGTGTACCAAAACAATTCACAAATTTAAGGATATGTACGATAAATATGATTTAAGACACGGGACAGTACGAGCTTGACTCATTCCTGTAAAGATACAATTAGGTAAGAACAATTAGGTAAGAACACACACACACACACACACACACGAAGGTGAGATGGTATACAGTTTATATAAACAGGGGCACCATACTGTCTCTTTAAAAATGTGCACACACTGAAAAAAGTATCGTTACACCTTCTGCGCGATACAAACTGACACCACGAATGACAAGTCTGATAACTGCCTCCCTCCAGCCCTAGTGAGACAGCTGGATTGTTCAGTACGAAACTCATCTGACCCCCCCTGTAACGATACTTTTTTGAGTGTGTACCTGTATTATAGTGCATTTTGTGTGTGTGTGTGTGTGTGTGTGTGTGTGTGTGTGTGTGTGTGTGTGTGTGTGTGTGTGTGTGTGTACGCCCGCGAGCGCCTCTTGTGGTGCATGCTTCTGATGTCCACCTGAAGTGAACTAGTGGAGATACTTACCCTGAAGGAGATCGTTGTAACTAGGCCATCTTTGACCACAGGGGCGAGGTAGCATAGTCGTGAAGCCTCAAACAGTGACAAAAGAGACTCGTTGGACTGTACACGGATGTTCTACAGGGTGAGGGAAAGATAATGGACCTTGAGATAGTTGGATTAGAAACTATTATAGGTCGCATACAGGCTTCATAAGACCCCTTCTCGAGTCATTTATTATTCATATTAAATTTAATTTTCTCTTATGTATAACTGTATTTGTTTTTGTTATTGCAATACTAGGCATATCTGGACATGAACTCACTGGACTGCAGGAAACTGGCACTTCAACTGGTTGCTCCAAGAGGTTGAGGACTGTGTTGTGGTTGTATGGTGCATGAGATTTATAAGCATGATGTGTTGGTGGGGGGTGGCATTGTTGTGTGTGAGTAGTGGGTTATTTTTTAGTTATATTTTGTGTGGGTATTGTAGCGGGGAAGGGCGGTGACAGCACAGTGTGGTTGCTGTAGGTGTATTTGTGACTCTGGGTAGAGTAGTTTCTGAGGGGTGTATGGCATGTGGTGGATGATGAAGGCGGCTAATATGCCGAATGTTTTGGAAGGTTGTTGTTGACATGTTGTGGATGTTTTTACGCATGTGTTTGTAATCTGTAGTGTTGGGTGGAGGATGAGGGATGTTGTTAAGATATTCTATGTAGTGCTGGGCAAATGTTCATTTTTTGTTTCATTGCGGGATGGGGATAATGCAAGAAAGTTACAAGGATGGGGTGGATCTTGAACTGAAGCAATAAACTGTTTGCCTCACATACAGTACATTATGTGCACAAGCTCAATGTGTTTGGATTCCCAGTGCTTCGGAAAAAAGTGGCACCAAGAACATCACATTTATGGAAAAAGCATTCCAACTGGGTGGCATGCTGTTCATTACTGTCCCTGTGTTGAAACTGCCTGTATTGTTAGTTATTCCCGCTTTTTACTTCCTTGTCTCTATAAACTCTCTTATGCCTGCATCAAGTCTCTCTTATGTCTGCATTAAGTCTTAAAGGAGGATAACCCTCAGGAAGCATATCTATAGTACAGTCGAGGCAAGATAGGGTTTTTGGTACGCTTAATTGAGGTCTGTCAGGGTGTTTTCTTTTTCCAGTGTTTTGCACTCGTTTGGACGTCTTTCACGTCCTTGTCATATGTCTCCTTTGCCTCTATACAGTAGGCCCATGGGAAGCATATCAGTACTGTAGTTAGGATCATAGAAGGTGTTTATAATGCAAGGTAGTGTCAGGCCAGAAAGTTGGTTAACACTTCAGATTTTTATTAGTTAGAGATCACAGTGCATGGATTCCAAGTTCACTAAATCCTTGGTTCACACTTGACCTGTGCAACTGGAGGGTATACTGTGTTCAGATTATCACTGAGTGGAATTATTTTTGTTTCTTGATGTAGCCGATTTATATTTGTGGTCTTAATACATCCTGTTATAATTTTTTGTGATTTTTGAAACATCCATGTGTGTGTCGGTTTAGGTTGTGGCACGGCATGGGCTAACGTAATTCACAGTTGTTCTAATGAAGAGATTATAGAAAGTTTTCAGGGATTCTGTCTGTTTTCCCAAGGTAGTTCTTGGAAGGACACAAGTCAAGAGTGAGAGCAGTGGAAATGAGTTATTTAAGAGGAGCCTGTGGAGCCACATGGAGAGACAGGCTGACGAATGAGGATATAAAGGAGCGTTGTGGTGTTGATGTGGATGTGATAGGAGGCGTTATGAGGAACACACTGAGGTGGTTTGGCCATGTGGAGAGGATGGAGGGTGAAAGACTGACGAAGAGAGTGTATGTGAGTGAGGTGGAGGGGGAAAGAGGGAGGGGGAGGCCGAGGATGAGATGGAGAGATGGGGTGGAGAGGTATATGAGAGAGGGGGGTGTGAGTTGGGAGCAGGGGAGTGAAATGGCGGGGGACAGGGCGACTTGGAGGCGATTTGTTTGTGGCCACCCCAAACGGGATTGAGGCGTCTGGCAATAGATAGATAGATAGATAGATAGATAGTTCTTGTGATTGACTTCAAGACCTGCCTGCCTACCTGCTTGCGTATATGTTTGTTTGCTTGCTTGCTTGCTGGCTGGCTGGCTTGCCTGCCTGCCTTCCTGCCCTCTCCTTGTTCTGGTTTTGGCTCTACCTGCTTGCCTCTCTTTCTGTCTGGACCTGGCTACCTGCCTGCTTGCCTACATGGCTCTGGGTCCGCCTGCTTGACTGTTTGCCTGGCACCACCTGCCTCTCTGACTCTGGGCCTGACTTTGGCCTTGGGACTGCCTACTTTCCTGCCTACCTGTAAGCATGCCTGGATGGTCTGGCCCAGCCTGCCTTGCCTCTCTTCTTGGCCCCGCCTACCTGTCTGGCCCATTCATATGGAATGAGGATCGATGTGAATAAAACAAAATTCTCTTTTATAAGTGGGAGTGAGACAGACAGACAGGCTTTGCATGTAAATGAAGTAGTTATACAATCTTGTGAACATTACGGGTACGTTGACGGTGTATTTACCGCTGATGTGTCCACGACCGCATCTGTTACAAGCACAGAGGATGTGCCCTGTTCTTAAATCTATTTCATTCATAAACAAAAATAATGAGGTCCCCTTTGGAGTCAGTAGAAGGATTTTTCAGGCTGCCTTTAGTCTACGATCTTCTATCGATGTGAGTCATGGCTGAATGACGATACAGGGTGACCCAAAATGAATGCAACCCATAAAAGTGTGTCATTTATGCCACTGATAAGAGATTTGCTTTATTTTTGCATTCATGTTAATCAATCAATCAATCAATCATTTCCTGTGGCACCCTCGGGGATGCATAGGGCCTCGATGAACTCACACCACCACATCCTATCTTGTGCTAACTCCTCAAGATCTCCCCAACACTCATCTCCAGCTTCCCGTCTCATTGTCCTCACCCACGTCTCTTTTGGCCTTCCTCTACCTCTCCTACCAAGTGCCACCCACCCTGGTGTACCTCGTACTATTCCCTGTCTCCTATACACATGTCCTAGCCACTTCCATCGTGAGAATCTAACATATTCATCGATCGGCTGCACTCCCGTTATTTCTCTAATTCTACTATTTGGTATCCTTTCCCACCACTTAACTCCTAATATTCGTCTAAGTGCTTTATTTTCAAACACCAAGAATTTATTTTCCATAGTCACTGTGCTGTACCAAGACTCGTGTCCATAAATTAAGATACTCCTAACCATTACCTTATAAAGTTTGATTTTTGTATGCACAGAGAAATTGTTATTATTCCAAATATTTTTAAGCATTCCCATTGCCTGATTAGCCTTCTTTAACCTTTCCTCGAATTCAAAGTTCAAAGAACCATCCTTGGCTAAGTAAGTACCTAAATATTTAAACCTATCAACTTGCTTTACAACCATACCTCCAATTACACATTCCTGCGGATTTTCCATATTCATATTGATTATTTCAGTTTTTCCACAATTAATAACCAAACCCACCTTGCGACCTTCACTCACCAAACAGTCCAACACTCTCTGCATCTCTTCTGGCCCATCACAAATCAAAACTATATCATCTGCATAATCTAAATCCAAAAGTTTCCTGTTCTCTCCCCAAAGTATACCTGCACCGGTTTCTGTTCCAACGCGTTTCATAATGTAATCAATGACCAATATAAATAGTAAAGGCGATAGAACACCACCTTGAATTACTCCGGACTTGACTTCAAACGAATCACTCAGACAACCATCAACCATCACTTTACAAAATGTGTCCTCATGCATGTTCATAATGACCCTCACAAACTCCTCTGGTATTCCATAATGTCTCATGATCTTCCCCATAGTCTCTCTCGAAACACTATCAAAAGCCTTTTCAAAATCAACAAAACAAAGACTTAACGGTACTCTCATTTCATTAACTTGCTGCATCAAATGCCTAACTATAAAGATCTGATCATTGCAACCACGTCCCTTTCTAAAACCAGCCTGTTCATCCCTCAGAATACCCTCAACCACCGGCTCCAACCTATTTAACAACACTCTACTGAAAACTTTCAAAGCTATCGGTGACAAAGAGATTCCCCTCCAATTACCACATTCACTCAGGTCTCCCTTCTTCGGAACTTTAACAATTACACCATTCTTCCAAACTGATGGTAGTAACCCCGTCACCCATATCTTATTGAATAGCTTGGTCAAGATCATTATTAATCTATCCCCCTCCACTTTAAACATTTCCGGAAATAAACCATCCTCCCCTGGTGCCTTATTATTCTTTAACTGTTTTACTGCTTTCTCCACTTCTGCAAGCCTCAACTCTCCTGTTTCTATATTTAAATCTTCCTGAGCAGACGGTATATCCTCTTCTGGTGGTATTGGTCTATTAAGAACTGTCTCAAAATGCTCTTTCCAGCTATTTTTAATATCTCCATCTTTGGTCAATAAATTTCCTTCCCTGTCTCTAACTGGTATTTCCTTGCGTTTACCTGCATTACCACTCAGTTCTCTAATCGATTCATATGCTATTCTTTGACTCTGTCCATCATTTTTGTTTATTAAGATTTCAGTCTCTGCAACCTTTTCATCCACACATCTTCTTTTATCTCTCCTAGCTAACCTTCTTACTTCTGAATTCAAACTCCAGTACGCAGCTCTTGCTAATTCAATCTCTCGTTCATCAACGCATTGCATCTCACTCCTCAATTTAGCCTCACCTCTTTTCTTTATCATATCCCACGTTTCCTCTGATATCCATTTCCTTCTTCTGAATCTATGTCTCCTTCCAATCGTACATTCAGCAGTCTCATGCAAAACTTTGTTCACATCCTCCCACATCTCATCTACACTTCTCTCCCCCTCTTCCAACGTTTCCAACACCAAAAACCTATTTCTGCATTCTAATCTGAATTCCTCCTTTTCTTCTCCTTCCCTTCTAAGCTTAACAATATCGTATCTACCAACACCAGATTTTTCCTTCTTCTGATTTTTAAGTTTAAACCTTATTTTTGCAATGCTGAGTTGATGGTCACTACCAATATCCGCTCCCCGTTTAACATGAACATCTAGCAGAGAACTTCTATGCCTCCTACTGATAGCAATGTGATCAATCTGATTTTTATATTTTCCACACGGCGACACCCAAGTTGTCTTGTGTATATTGCAATGCTGAAAGAGTGTGCCCCCGATGACTAAGTCATTTGCTAGACAGAAGCTTCCAAACCTCACTCCGTTTTCACTCATCCTACTACCAACTCCCATCTTACCCATACATGCCTCAAATCCCTCATTTGAACAGCCCATTACTGCATTAAAGTCTCCAACGCAGATCAAAACATCATGTCTAGGTACCCTTCCTACTCCTTCTTGCAACTTTTCATAAAATGTGTCTTTCCTTTCATCGAGTGCATCATTAGTAGGTGCATAACACACAAACAGACTGATGTTGCCATGATTTGATTTAAACCGTGCGTATAACAATCGCTCATCTATAGGATCCCACTCACATAAAGCCTTATTTGCCTTACAACCCAGCAACAATCCTACTCCCTGATAATGCATTCCGTCCTGTTAAACTAAGTTGAAAACAAAAACAGTCCTGAAAGTTTGGGTTCTGCAGTTCAAAAGGTCTGTTTTTTATGATCTTTCCCAAAATGTGTTCCAAATGACCTCCTCGACGTTGCAGGCACTCCTGAATGCGGGCCGCGAAATTGTCAATTACACGGACATACTCCTCTCTGGGGATAGCTCTGATGTTGGCAGTGATTTCTGTTTTCAGGTCTCTGATTGACTGGGGGTGGTTTTCATAAGCATGATCCTTGAGATAACCCCACAGATAGGGATCTCTGGGATTCAGATCAGGTGAATGTGGGGCCCGCTCAGGGTCACACCTCCCACTGATCAGTCGATCCCCGAATCGTTGCCGCAGCCACATCAACGTTTGGTATGAAGTGTGTGTGGGGAGTGGCCCCATCCTGCTGGAACCATTGTTTTCCATGAATGATGCCCCTACGTCTTCCTAGTGTTATGGGTTGCATTCATTTTGGGCCACCTTGTATAAAGCCTATGAACAAACTGTATATATGGTGTATTAAGCAACTGCTGGGGGTTCGGAACACATCTAGTAGTGATTTATTCTTGATAAGAGTTAAGCTATCCTCTTCTACCTACTCTAATTATGGTCAAGCACCGTAAGTTTTTCTCTTGTATGTGAAGACAGGAGAGACATTGCAGACAACCCACTACTGTAGTTCGTGCTGTGCATATTGAGTTACAATTGCCACACGTCACGATATGTATGAGATCTTTAGGTTGATAATGTGGATGATGTACAGATTGCCATGAAAGATTAAATTATCATATTCAAAGTCTAGTAGAGTACAGTTGTATCAGACCTTTAATTCAGACCTTGTTGTTCATGATATATATATATATATATATATATATATATATATATATATATATATATATATATATATATATATATATATATATATATATATATATATATATACTGTATATCGGAAATGTTAAGGTGAACGAGTTTGAACGCATATCACAGACACAAGTACGAGTGAGTGCCCATTCCCTTGCAGTTGAGGGGCAATGGAATAAACGAGTCAGGGGTTGTCTGCCTAGGGAGGTTATGCACATGTGAAATCCAGTCTGAGAGACACGTTATTGAGGAGTGCCACAGAACATTACGTATTCACCAACAAAATCAATTATCCACGACTGAAATTTTTTTGCCTGAAATGAGTGATTATCCTGTTGTTTGTAGCATAATTGATCAAATACTTTCTGAATAAACTTAGAGTTCAGGAAAATGGAGAAAGATGAAATATCTTGACTTCACTGTCATACTGTACCTTAGATCAGATTCTTTTACTCCAGCATGTACCAGAAAAAAAAAAACAGTATTTTCCTGCATGTGTTCAGGTTGCTGGGTATTACATTTCATGTATCACTGATGTTTCTGTATAAATGGTCCTGTTTTTACTTAGCCATATGTAATTTTCGAGAGAAATGAAAGCACTGAATGCACAGTGAGGTTGGATGATGAGGAAATGGAAAATATGAATGTTTTTAAGTACTTGGGTAGTGTGTTGAGTACCGTAAGGATAGAAGTTCAGAGGATGAATCGCTTAAAAAGGTACAACAGCGAAGAAAGGTTGCTGGTTATCTGAAAGCAGTCATAAGAAATAAGGAAGTAAGTATGGAAGTAAAAAAGTGGCTACATGATTGTACTGTGATACAAACTCTAACATATGGAAACGAGACTTGGACATTGTTGGAAGGGCACATGTCAAGAGTGAGAGCAGTGAAAATGAGTTATCTAAGAGGAGCATGTGGAGTAACATGAAGAGACAGACTGACAAATGATGAAGTGAAGGATCGTTGTGGTGTGGATGTGGATGTGATAGAATGCTTTAGGAGAAATGCACTGAGGTGGTTTGGCCATGTGGAGAGGATGGAGAGTGAGAGACTAACGAGGAAAGTGCATGTGAGTGAGGCGGAAGAGGGGAGAGGGGGGAGGGCGGCCGAGAATGATATGAAGGGATGGAATGGAGAGGTATATGTGAAAGGGGTGTGTGACTTGGGGGAAGGCATCACAATGGCGGAGGACAGGGTGACATGGAGGCAGTTTGTTTGTGGCCACCCCTCACGGGATTAAGGCGTCTGGCTATTGATAGATAGGAAACACTCTACATGCATAGCTTTAAATGTTTTCTTTGTTTATTATACTTATATTTTTAAGTAATGTATTTTAGAACTTGTGGTCAAGAAAATTCTCTCTCTCTCTCTCTCTCTCTCTCTCTCTCTCTCTCTCTCTCTCTCTCTCTCTCTCTCTCACCTCGCTACTGAAGACAGCAAGGAAGGCGCTGGTCTGCCTCACCGAAATATTAACATAACACATGTGGACATCGAAGGGGTAGAAATCAAGATAGAAGTCACATTCAAAGGCAGCCATGAAGCTCTCCTGAAGCTCAAAGGTAACGTTGGCGTCTTTCGTGTACTTCAAACCTACGAAGAAAGAGAGATTAGGATGAATGCCTATTGGATGCACGAGAGTAACTAACTCCTTGAAGCCGGTGACGTGTTATAAACTATATTTTGGCCACCTATGTAGACAACATCCTCTTGGAAAAACAAGCGGGAAAGTGGACTGGATTCATGGGGATAAGGTGGACGGTAAGTTTGTGTAAAGTTCAAGTTTTTCCGAATATGAACTGCAGCTGTCCATTCATCATTATTCACATTCTTCATCCGTCAAATCTTCTACTAACTCAAATTCAGCCTTACTCACATACCTCATCCATCTAAGCTTCAGAATCCTTCGTGCTCACAGACTTCATCCTTCAAACCCTCATCATGCCCTAAATTCTTTCTTACTCTCATTCTTCACCAGCCTACTCCTTTACCATCCATCAACTTACTCCATCTCTCTCAGAAACCTCCATACTCACATTTCCAATCCATTTTAACCCTTTACTAACCCTCAGATTCACCCAAACACAGTCTCAGACTCTATCTTATTACATAGGGTACACGGCCGGAGCATGTACCCCTCTCAGTATATATGAACGCCCCTGCCCTGCATAGTCCCAGGTCACCCTTGGACAAGGTGTAGCACCCTTTAGCCTACCAAAAAGGTTGTTGGCGGATGGTTACCATCGTTTCGGGAGGTATTGCCATGAAAGTGTTGTGGGGCCAAGACCTGGTAGCTGACCTTGCACAACTTTCCCAGGCGGGGAACTCAACGGTATTTACCAAGTAGTCAAGTCCAGAATGAAAACTACTACTAATACATATCTCCCATACACAACTCATCCTCTTGGGGGCTATGCCCTCTCCATTTTCCCTGCATCTCGCCGTGTGCAAGGACCCTGTTCCAACCCCAGTGAGGTGCTGTCTGATACAGGAAGACAGCTGCTGCTTGTGGTCGATGGGTCTGCTCAGCCAGAGACACCGAAGTAAAGCAACAACCTCATTCACAATCTTCATTCACATAGTCCTCAACTCACCCTCATATCCGTTGACCACATCTGCTCTCACCCTGTAGATTCATCTTCACTTATAACTTTCATCCCTTCTGATTATGTTCATTCATCCTGCCCTCAGCTCACCCTCAGTTATCCACAGCATCTGATTTACCCTCCAGATTCATCCATATTAACTGTTTTAATCCTTACACATTGCCTTCATTCACCAATATATCAGCTAATTATTAAAAATCATTCTTACACATTTTCATCAATCCAACCTTCAATTTACTCAAATTCATCCACTGAATTTATATTCTCCCTTACACAGTCCCTATTTGGCCTTCATATCCATCCTTACCTTTCTTATCCAGCCAGTCCTCAACTCATCAAAATCATTATTATTTGTTCTCATCCATCCAGTCCTCAGCTCATCCTCTTGCCAACTACCGCATTCAGCTCGTCCTTAGATTCAGTCTATATTTCGCCTTCATATCCATCCTTACCTTCCCCATCCTCCCAGGCCTCAACTCATCAGAATCATTCTTATTTATTATTCTCATCTGTATAGCCATCAACTCATCCTCTAGCCATCCACTGCATTCAGCTCAAGATTCATTCTTAGTATCATTTTTCACCCATCCAATCTTTTCCTAACCCTTAACCCACTCTCATATCCATTCTTACCAATTATTGTCATCTACTTAAAACTCAACTCACCCTCATACCCATTCACCACATCCAGCTTTCCCCCACTCGGCTCCGCAATGGCTGTGAGAATGTCCGTCACACCATATTTTTCCTGCAAACGTTCCCTGTCCTCGAACACGGCGTTGTCGAGGCTGAACCTGGGGGTCCAGATATCGTCCCTTGATAATATGTTATCCTCCTGGCGAGGGCTGGGTTGGAAGAGGGTGAGGCGACCGTCCTGCCATCTGGTAGTCAGCTGTTAGGAAGGATACAAGAAAAATCTGACTAAACATTGTGGAGAGATTGCAGGAATGTGTAAGCTAGGATCATATCTCTGCATGGATACTCGCACTGGCCACGTCCTTTTCAGTTCTGTAGTAGTAAGCCTGCAGCATTAGTATTAGTAATTCTGCTTACAGCATTTTTTTTTTCCAGTTTTTGAGAAAAAAATATGCTATCTTGAAGCTTCCACTTTACTGTAGGTCTTTCTGTAAGACGACAGCTTCATGTATAAACTGACAAACACTCCCCACTCTCACACCATTTCGTTCAAATCAACCCCATCCAGCCCCACCTCCGCTCCTCTCCCTCTCCATAATGTGCTGTACTTGTATACTGTGAATTGGTATACTTATGTATCAGTCTGTCTTTCTGTCCCTCAGTCTCACCTTAAGCCACAACTTGATGACCTGATGATTGATATCCACGTCAATCACCTTATTCAGCACAGTAGTAACGGTCAGACGGGTGAGGTTGCCGGGGGGTCGAGTGGAACGGTAGGAGGGGGGCGGCTCCTGAAGGAATGTGCATACCTCATCTGAATCGTCGCCGCAGTCGTTGATCCCATCACATCTTACCCTCAGAGGCAGACAGCCACCATCGTTGCATGTGAACTGGTTCTTTTGGCCAGAATGAAGAGTACAGTAAGTCTTTGTCATATATTCCCAACTTTAGCACCAACACAAAATACAGCTCGAACACAGTTCACTCTGCCCACACTGCAGTGCAATCCCCCGCACCACAACACGCTTGCGTCACATTATCACAACACAGACAATCTATTTACAGTATCTATTGCCAGACGCCTTAATCCCATACGGGGTGGCCACAAACTAATCGCCCCCACGTCGCCCTGTCCCCCGCCATTTCACTGCCCTGCTTCCAACTCACAACCCCTTCTCTCATATACCTCTCCACTCCATCCCTCTATCTCATCCTTGGCCTTCCCCTCCCTCTCTCCCTGTTCTCCTCGACAGTCTCTCACTCTCCATCCTCCCCACATAGCAAAACCACCTCAGTGCGTTTCTCCTAACGCTTCCTATCACGTCCACATCCACATCACAACTCTCCTTCACATCCTCATTTGTCAGTCTGTCTCTTCATGTGACCCCACAGGCTACTCAAATAACTCATTTCCACTGCTTTCACACTTGACTTGTGTCCCTCCAACAACGTCCAAGCTTCACTTCCATGCATTAAATTTGGTATCACAGTACTATCATGTAGTAACTTTTTCACTTCCATGCTCACTTCCCTGCTTCTCATCACTGCTTTCAAGGAACCAGCAACCTTTCTTCCTTGTTGTACCCTCTCAAGCACTTCACCCTCCAAACTTCCATCCTTACTCATCACACTGCCCAAGTACTTAAACGTACTCACATTTTCCATTTCCTCATCATCCAACCTCATTTTACATTCACAGATACACTTCTCTCGAAGACCATAACTTTACTCTTCCCTACATTCATCTATAGATTCCGTTTCTTACACACTCTCTCAAACTCATCCACCAAGCCTTGCAGCTCCCCTTCGTCTTCACTTAACAACACAGTATCATATGCAAACAACAGTACATAGGGAGTTTCCAAACACTGCCCTCTCTCATTAGGGCCACTCCAACATCCACTGCCCTACCGTGTGTCTCTTTTATAACCCCATCCATGTACAGATTGAACAACCATGGAGACATGACACATCCCTGTTTCAACCCAACTACAAATAAAAAAACTCACTCAGTTCACTATCCACACGCACTGCAGCCTTAGCACCCTCATACCTACTCTTCACAGCATTCAACAACTTCCCATCTGTTCCCTGTATTCTTAATACTTTCCACAGTCTTTGGCTATCCACTCTGTCATATGCACTCTCCAAATCTATGAAGGCCGCATACAACTTCTTTCCCTTCTCTAGAAACTTTTCTACTAAAGATCTAAGAATGAATATCTGATCTACACAACCTTTTCTCCAACTAATTCCTCTGTTATTTCCCTAACTCTGTCAATAAGTATCCTACCATATACTTTTCCTATCACACTAAGAAGACAAATGCCCCTATGATTACCACACACTTCTTTTTCCCCTCTTCCTTTGTACAGGGGAATAATTATACCTGACTTCCAATCCTCCAGGACTCTACCTTCCTCCCAGGCCAATCTGCACATCTTCCACATCCATTCTGCTACTATCTCTCCCCCATGCTTCAGCATTTCACCACACACTTCATCAATTCCTTGGGCTTTCCCCATTTTGACTTTATTCATTGCTTCCACAACTTCTATCCTACTGATTTATTCCTGACTTCTCGCCTCCCTCCTTCTCCCAGCCAATCCCCAGCCACTTATACTCGCATTACTTTCATTCTCTATGTTCAACAATTCCTTAAAGTGTTCTCTCCATCTGCTCACTTTTTCTCCCTTCTCCACTAGTAATCTACCATTATTATCTTTCACTCCCCTACTAACTTCATTGCCACCCTGTCTAACTCCCTTTACCTCTTTCCAGAACATTTTCTTAAATTCCCTCCACTTTACACTCAAATTCCTTCCAAATTCCTCATCCTCTCTCTTCTTACTCTCTCTTACTAATCTTTTCACCTCCCTCTTCCTTTCTGCATATAACTCTCTCATCCATCTCTCAACTTCTTCCACGCCCCTGTTTCTCTACCATTCATTATATGCTTTCTTCTTTTGTGCCACAGCCTGTCTCACCTCTTCATTCCACCATGCACCCCCTTTTGTCTTCTCTTCACCCCACACACCACGGCACATGCTGCACCTGTTTCTTCTGTAAATGTCTTGCACACACCTTCCACGTCCCCCATCTGCTCCAATTCATATTTACCCAGTTGATCCTCCATTTCTCTCTTATATTCTGCCTTTTTCTCATGCTCTTGTAATCTTTCCACTCTCCTTGCATATACTCTTCCTCCCGTCCTTCCCTTCTTCTGTTTCTCCATTTTACTTGGACCTTGATTCTGACCACCACCAAGTGGTGGTCCGAAAGTTCACTCCCCCAACCTCCGCATACTCTTGCATCCATTACACGCCTTCGCATCCCTTCGTCCATCCATCCATCCATCCATCTATCATCCAATCCTACATTGCCCCATGAGGAGCGTAGGAGCCCGGGGCTAGGCAGTTGGTCCCCGACATTTAAGATGAGAGTCCTTTCATCCACACACACACAGAATCATTGCCTTCCTTTCATTCAGTTCGCCACCCACCCTTCTCATCACTCGCCATGTATACCTGCAGATCATTTTGTGCCTGAAGAGGGTATTGGCTATCACCAACCCCCTTCCGGAACAAATGTCTACTAAAGCACTGCCATTCTCATCTATCTCAGCAGGCACACCCCACTTACCAACTACTCCATCCACCTTTACATCCCCTACTTTACCATTCACCAATCAAAAACACTTTCTCATTCCTTTCAAACTTTTCCATTCACACTTCCACATTTGTCCAGAACTCTTCTCTCGCTCTGCTTGCTTAATCTTGCGTTGGCGCATACATGCACACAATCGCCCACATTTGTAGTCCAACTTTCAGTCTTACCCACACAGTACTTGAGCCCACTTGTCCATGCTCTCATATTCTCCTTTCATCTATACACATAACAATACACACTCCTTCTTTTGCCCTCTCATTCTCACCTACTCCTGCACATATACCCCATCCATTCTCCCATTCTCTCACACTCTCTCCTCGCCATTTAGTTCCAGTTAATCCACATACATCCACTTTCGCACCCTCAAGCACCTGGACAATCTCTCTCTCTCTTTCACCTCATCATTTGCACCCTTTACATTCCACGTCGCCATCCGTATCATGTCCTTTGTTCGGTCCTTATCGTCATCTTTTGGTCAGTCCTGGTCCGAGGCTTCTTTATTCGTATTTTTAGTTAGTTGTTTTCCGGGGAGGGACACTAACCCTCCGCCAACCCACTTGCTGTCACGTAGGGAACACGTTTCGGTTGGTTATAAGGTTACCACCCAGCGTTGTAAATGCTTTCCTGGTTTACAGGAAATCACTTAGCTTGCCACTCGATGTAGAGCTACCCTAAAAACAGAGTACCACTACACTAAGTAGGTGGATGATGGGCGCCCCCTCCTACCACACAGGCAATACTTCTAAATAATCTTGACAAAAGATCTCGGGGAGTGACTGGCTGAAGTGACTGGTTTCCTGCGGTCCATGGGTTCACATCCAGATGAGCCTGGGGTTGCAACATGAAGAAATTAAGGTAATAATAATGATAACAGTATGGTTATGAGATAATAAAGTCAAGAAAATTTTAAAAAGTGGTAGGTGGGGGTACTCAGGGTAGTAGGAAGGAGTACCTGCCACTTCGTCACTGTAGTTCTGTAGGTGACTACACTGAGTGACAAGGCACACTGATTCTTGTAAGCCAGGAAACCGTTTACTAAGATGGATGGAAATCATATAACCAACTAATAAACACTTGGTGGCCTAATGGATTGAGGTGCTCCAGCTCGATGTGACCCATGAAGGTTTAAATCCAAAGGGTGAGATTTATTCATACAGGGACAGATATAAGAACTGCCTGTACAACCTGGGACAAAAGTTCACCTGCATTTCTACTCAGTCTACTTTTTACTTTGAGCATATCCATCACTTTTCTTTCTGGCACCTCATATCATAATGGAAGTCTATAGACAGAAAGCCTACCATGCTTCTCTTAGCATAGAAATATTAACAGACATAGATAAGTGAGATGTAGAAGAAGTAAAATATTACGGGGATTTTATACCAAGCCTTTCTTAATTTAGAGACATGTAGCCAGTAGCGGAAAGAAAATACGAAGAGGTGATAATATTACACGAAATTTTGCTTGCAATAGTACCTAGGAGTAAAAGGTGTTATATATCTTTGCTATAGTCAATCTCTCCATCATCATCATCATCATCAACATCATCAAGAGTAGGTAAGAATTGGATGGGATACAACATTAGGTGAACTTTGGCTCATGGCAATACCTTGGAGCAAAGGGTGAGCGTCATGATCTTAGTTACGTTCCCTTCAGCATAGGTCCACCACATCCGGCCTACTGGAAGGACCCTGTCGTACACCAGAGCTGTAGCCACGAGTAGGTTGCGTCCTTGAGCCCACAGTTCCAACTTGTAGGGGGCAGACCTGAGTGCAGAAAAGGAAAAAGAATAAGGCTTGAGTGTAATGAATGAATACGGTTTGAGTGCAGAAAAATAATAAGGCGTAGGATTAATACCCACTAACTGCACAAGGAATATTAGCCAACAGAGGTAGGTCAGAAGCAAAGGAGGTGAAATATTAGGAGGACTACATACCAAGCCTCTCTAAACTTAAAAATACTAGCCAACAGAGGGAAGTGAGAATTAGAGGAGGTGAATGTGTTAGGCTTATAACATACCAAGCCTCTCTGAACTTAAGGATATTAGTCAGTGGAGGAACACCATAATTAGAAAAGGAGAGATATTAGGCAACTATTGTCTCTACCATGGATTTGTGAATTTAGCTAGAGATCCTGGGTGATAGTTTTTTTCCCTCAGCCTTTCCCCTTACCCTGGACTAAGGATTCTGCAGCCAGGTTTACAGACCGAACAAGGACCTCTTGTGACCCGAGGCTCTTATGAACGTGAATTCGGTGGAGCATATGCTGTAGTGGTTCTTCAGCAGGCCACCATCCTTCTTTAAAGAGGCAGGGAGGGTAGTGAAGGACATTTGTACAGCAGGGCAGCAGAGTGCCTGGTTACTTTGGTGCCAGTGCGTGAAGGCGTCCCTCTTCAGCACGAGTACCTGTAGGTTATAATCATAAGATTCTCTGCATTGCATTAGTAACAGCAGGCACATTTTCTGTGCCAATTTAAGTGGACATAATTGGTCACAGCCTGCGGTTTTCTGGGACGCGATTGGAGGAGTAATAATTGACTGGCCATGACCGGTCAAGATGGCAGCAAGAAGATGCGGCTAGTGTCGTTGTGAAGTATTCCACTTGTATTCCACCAAATCTTCAAACCACCACCTTAACTCTCAACAACAGATCTTCGTCCAGTGAAAACCTGACTGCAACGTCCCTCCGGTCGGGGATTAAGGGGAAAACAATGAGGGGTAACTGCGGATCGTAAGTGTACAGGCCGTAGTTCAGGTGCCATAGAAGGCTTTGCAGCATCTCAGTCTTATTACCTGCTAAGTCTTCATAGCATATGATTTTTAGAGAATTATTCTGGATATTACACCTGTATACTCCTCACTCCTAAGTTCCTCATGGGACAACACTGGATTAGATGATGATGATGATGTTTATGTGGTTTTAACCCAGTCATTCTGATAATGGTAATTTATTTTGTTCATGCTATCTCTCAGCGATAATACTGAGCTTGGGAGAGTACCCCAATAGCACAAAAGGCCATAGAGACTATATCAGACTCCCCCGGTTCGAAAAAGTCTTTCCAAAGGGTGCTACAATGATCTGTAAATAGCAAGAATGAAGTGGAAAAACCAGTTCACAGGACTGTAGAGGTCAATATTGACAGTCTGCGTCGATATCATGAAGAGAATATTGAGGTGTAAAGTGCTGAATAAATCGCTAAGAAAGATGTATTACAGAATCTCCAAAGTCCTTATAGCGAGTCTTTATCTTGTGGTGGAGCCGGTAATGGTAGTAGTACATCCCCTGGTGGTGTGGAAAGTTGAATTGTGTAGTACATGCAAATTAAATCGCCAAAGGAAGATGTAATACAAAGCCTCTTAAGAGAACTAGAATAAGACACTGGATTAGTATAGTTTTTTCACCTTAACTTGGTTCAGATTTTCCTTCCTTTGCGGCTCCCCTCATTTAGCTAAATGGCTGTAATAAACAATACTGCACTTAGAGTCTACATCCATTCCATAGCACTTCTTAATGACTAGAATCATATTCTAGTGGTAATTTCTTGTTACAATTCAGCATTTATGATGGACAGGTGGCATTTTTAGGCTAAATTAGAGAGAAAAGAGTATACTGTGCGTGCTTACATTGTGGCTGGATAAGTGACAATGATGGTGCGTCCCATAGGGGAGTAGAACCTATATTTCTTCTCGTGGGGGATCAAATAGAAGGCGTCGTCGTTCGTGCCCGGCCCGTTGTGCCTCAGCTTCAGAGTCATGTCCCACGGCACCTGCATGCAAGTACACACACACACACATTAAAATTATTCATCTGTTATTTCTGCATATGTTTTCCAACAAGAGAGATCACGGTGACTTAACAGACATGCTTTCTCCCAACGTTTTTAGAGTCTGAGCCACCCCTTTTGAGTGTGTGTGTGTGTGTGTGTGTGTGTGTGTGTGTGTGTGTGAGCAAGGGGGGGGGGGATTGAAGGGCTAACGGCAGATGAGTTCAGAAAGACCCCTAACAAGGTACTGGAGCAGAAACATTCAACACATACGTTACTGGAACAGACATAAACCTAATGCAGTAACACTCAGGCTTCTAGGTCTCATGGAACTGGACAAAATCGTTTAAAACTGACTGGAATAAAAGACAAGAAATGTCCCTATCATGAGAGAATTAACAGTGAGAGTTTTCATACATTTTGTCTTGCCTTACTCTCAGATGAATAAAATTATCTGTTAGCTGGAATAAACTACTGGGTTGTTCTGGTCCTACGAGTTTGATACGCAAGTGTCAAGATTTCATTCAGGTGGTATGTTTTAATGATTAATTCTAGTTCCCTGCAGACTATTTAATTAACCGTCCTAGCCCCGGAGGGGCTCGGGGACATGTATTGTTTTCGCCCTGTTTGTCTATCTGTCTGTTAACTTTACGCGAAAAGTACTGGTGCGATTTTGACTAAGATTACAGGGATGATGGGCTTCTGATCACCAAAATTATATTTTGGGCCAGCCAAGGCCCAGGCTGTAGGCCAAAAAATGTAAAAAAAAAAAAGAAAAAAAAAAAAGTGTTTTTTTGCCATTACTCCTTTCTAATTCGTCATATCGACATGAAACCAAAAACTAAAGTTGCATCTTTCAATTCTGCATCCTATGACATACCTCATTACATCAGGGGGGTCACCCTCCAGCTAGCGGTAGGGGGATCAGTGTCTGGTGACTAGGGTCTAAAATTTCAGATGGGCAAAAAATCGCCAATTTTCACCCGATTTACTCCAAATTTGATATGCGACATCTTTAACTAGATGTCTTGTTGTGTTTATATGTCGTCACTAAAGTGACTGCCGGGGATGGGTTTGCTGTGCCTTGGTATCACTTATTGTTCTGCTTTGGGGAGATGCAGCGAAGGGGTAAATGAATGCTGTAACTAAGGTCTCTTCAAAGCTAAGTAAAAGAACCTGAAGATAACAAGAATAAAACGAAAAATACGTCATCAGATTAAAGGGGTAATAGCTTTCACCTTAACTTGACAGCCTTTCTTCCTTTTGCTGTGTACTTCGCATAGCTTAGTGGCAAAATAAGACAATGATACCATTCTACATTCTTTCCTTAGCACGTCTTCGTTACTGCATCATACACTAGAACAAATCTGTTCATCCATCCATTATCCAATCCTACTGTACGTTGCCCCATGAGGAGCGTAGGAGCCCGGGGCTAGGCAGTTGGTCCTGACATTTAAGATGAGAGTGACCAGCCTCACTCAACCCTGAGTGGCATTACGTGAGCAATAAACCCCAACCACCCCTTGAATATAAACCTTCACCGGCTCAATCCGATTGGAGTACAATAATTACCCACTAAACCACCAGGCGCCAAAATTTGGTTATATGGTTACCACCCAGCGTAGTAAATAGTTTCCTGGTGTACAGGAAACCATTTGGCTTGTCACTCAGTGTAGAGTCACCCATAGGCAGAAGGAAGAGGAAAGAATGAAGGAATGAAAGACAGAAGAGGGAGTGTAAAGTCACCCTTAGGCAGAAGGACGAGGAAAGAATGAAGGAAAGAAAGATAGAAGATGGAAGGAAAGTAGGATGGAGGAGAGGACAGGGCAGACACCCGAGAGCAGCACTACACTGAGTGGATGTTGAGCTCCCCCACCTACAAATCTGTTGCTACATAGAAATTCAAGATGAAGTCATGGCAAAATCGGGCATAGTTAAAGTGAAAAGATTATTGTATTGTTTCATTTTTTTTTTTTTTTTTTTGAATGAGCGTTCATGTAGGACAGATTTCAAATTTAGGCCAAGTTAAAGTGAAAAGAGTATAATTTCGCTTAAGGTGCATTGTCTCTCCCGTTGCAAATGAGAATTCAATATGGAAAGACTGCAAATCCAGGCCAAGTTAATTTCGTTTGTGTCTATTACTCACGTGACAGACGAGTTTGTGTGAGCTATAGCTGTGGCAATCAGCGGGTGCTTCTCCCGGCTGAGTCGTCAGGGAGGACAGGACGATTACATAGCACTGGTCACCATCCTTCTCAGCCCAGTACAATATTAATTCGCCGGGAGAGTCACGCTGCAGCTGCAAGGACATACCAAACGCGACTACAAGGATAGCTACCTAGTGAAAATTCGAAAACCAGTCTCACGAAAACTGTAAATCTCTCTCTCTCTCTCTCTCTCTCTCTCTCTCTCTCTCTCTCTCTCTCTCTCTCTCTCTCTCTCTCTCTCTCTCTCTCTCTCAGCCTAACAGCTGTATTTAGTTGCATTTCACCTATAAACTAAACCACTTTTTCCAGTGTGTTTTTAATTCTTCCCTCACAGTGAAAACCGTTTAAGCACAGTCAGTGAGCGACAGAAGTTTTCCTAATAGTTCACTTCTACTTTCACTTCCCTGTGCTGGCTAATATTCTTAAGCTGAGAGAATCTTATTGTGATTTCCTGATACTACAGTTTTTTATTCTCTTTAACAAGATGCGTCAGGAAAGACAGACGAAGAACAGCAGCCCAATTTTGTCTTCAGCTGTGCAACCATTAGCTTTTGGCATCTGCTCACATTCTCCCACCATCCCAGTAGAGAAAAGTGACGAGATGAAATGTGATGCAAACATCTGTCCCTATTGGACAAAGCCAGTATTTACCTTCCGCTGCATCAAGGCGTTGGACTGGTCACCCCTTTTTGGCAGAGCCCCCCCAAACTGCCTGCATATTCCCTCGGCTACAGAGTGGTGCAGTTTGCCCTCCACAACTATGAACCGGTACTTGGGACGAGGCAGGCACAGCTCCTCTCTCTCTACAGTCTGCAGTTTCACAAGCCTGTGAATAAAAAGTGAGAGAGGTCGAGATGACTCCTGAAAACTACTGATAACTACGGATGATGACTATGACTGATGATGATGACTGATGATAATATTTACTTTTCATCTGTTCAGTCCTTGTACTCAAGAGGGACACCTGTGGTGACATCGATATAACTGGGCAGCCGGGGATACAAGCATCACTCACCCCCCTCCCTAACCCCTGAAAGGAGAAGGATGGACTGCACAAGGGAAACTTTAACCTACAACCTCCTGGGTTTACATCTACATGAGCCTAGGGTCACAAAAACTACAATCTGTTCCATCTACTAGCGATTAAATTCAGCTTCTTGGAGATTTCTTGCAGCAGGGAGCTAATGAAGGCTATATTTAACTTCTTGTGAAAAGTCTCTCCTTAGCTTTACAAAAGTCTGAAAGTAGCAAGAACGAAATACGAAACGTGTCAGTGTAGTGCAGGCCTTAACCACGTGCCGTCCTCCTCCACATCATCATCATGTGAGACAGTCCAATACAGGACAAAGGCTTCTCCCATCTTGTTATACTCTGACTTATTGGCAGTTACCTTGTACCATCCTGTCCAAGGGACTCCAGAATCTCATCTCGCCATTTTATTTTTTGTTTAAATAAAATCATGTATGTAATATTTATTAGCTGTACATCATCATCATCATCATCACCATCATCAGCTTGACCTTTATTCCCACCTAAGCATGGGTTGAGATAGGGTCAGAGGAGTACAAAGAAAAACAAGAGCAACAGTACTAATGGCCCTTTCGGGTCTGTTTGTTACAAAGAAGACTGTGCCATCATATCTAATTCTATGAGTTGAAGATAAGGATAGCAAAGCAAGGAAGGAGGAAACTTGAAAAAATGGCTGTCGGTGGCATGCCAAGTGAAAGGAGCCAGATACTCATCACTCAGCATTCAAGTTTCCGGAATCTTCGTTTTACCTCACAGGCCTAATCATCTGCACAAATATTTGAGGCATTTTTCTTTGTACTGTACAAGCACTTTACATACACAGATTTTATAATAACCATTTAATAGCTGTATCCCCAGATCTATCTTAATGTGAACTCAGTGGACTGCAGTTTGTAGTAACCCCTCTCCTGCGGTCCACCAAACTCTTTCCTAAGGATGGGGGGAGGGGGGTAGTAATCGACCTTTGTACAACCAGGCATCTCAACCGCCCTGTTATATGCGTGCCACCACACGAAGGCATCCACTCCGGCACCACAGATCTTTTAAAATCATTAACGTACCGAGATGTAGCGTTGTGGGTGAAACGGAAATCGAGTGAGTGTGAAGTGTGGCTGGCTGTTCCAAGAAGTTCCTCGCCATTCATCATGAGCTTCCACTCGCCCACTCCCAGGTCGTCGTTAGTCAGGTCACCGCGGCAGTTCGCTAGGGAGGACACCTGACGGGTAAGTAGTAAGTGTCAATGAAGTGTAAAAATAGACCGTACAAAGCTGTAATAAACTGCAAATCCCCCCAAACCCCCACCCCTCACCATCACCTGCTACTCATCCCATTTCAAACCAGCCAACTTCCCGCTTCCTTTGATAGTATAACACTATCGAATTCTCAGTTACCTCTTGGGGATTGAACCTATGCAAAGCCGTCACCCCAACTTGGGCATTTAACCACTAGACCACCAGGCATCACATTAAATCACCTGAAGGGAAAGAAATTATTTGTCTGTACAATCAACAAAAGTTCGCCGACCGACACCTGCCAGCATTGTGTCCTGCCTGCCATATATCTCACTTCTCTCTGAACGTAAGAGATTATCCTTCCATTCCATACTCTTTCTATTATGTGCTTCATGTTCCTCTCAGGTAAAACATCTTTCATTTTAACACTTTCCATCACCACTGCTGGATGAGAAGAGTGTTAGCTTTTGATCTTCGTAGTACAGTATTTAACGCTTATAATTCTTTGACGTATTTTACTCAATTTTGACTTCTATGCGATTTTATTCAGATCCAGAAGCCACTTACCATACGGGTCTGAGAGAGTTAGTACTGCCACCACTAACTTTCTCCTAACTAAAACAAATCCAACAAATGCAAGACGATTTTATTCAGCTAAGATTGAGTCATGGGAGTCGGAATGTTAGTTGAGTGAACTGAGTAAGTGATTATGAAAGTCTGTAAGCTGAATGAAATCACCTGGAAGTGGCTGGAATGAACTTGAAAAGGACTTTGCAACACTCCACTCCGATGACACATTTTGTGTTTATATATATATATATATATATATATATATATATATATATATATATATATATATATATATATATATATATATATATATATATATATATATATATATATATATATATATATATATATATATATATATATATATATATATATATCCATCCATTATCCAATCCTACATTGCCACATGAGGAGCGTAGGAGCCCGAGGCTAGGCAGTTGGTCCTGACATTTAAGATGAGAGTAACCAGCCTCACTCATCCCTGAGTGGCATTACACGAGCAATCAACTCCAATCACCCCTTGGATATAAACCTTCACCGGATCAGTCCGATTGGAGCACAATAATTACCCACTAAACCACCAGGCGCCAAAATTTGGCTATATGGTTACCACCCAGCGTAGTAAATGGTTTCCTGGTGCACATGAAACCATTTGGCTTGTCAATCAGTGTAGAGTCACCCACAGGCTGAAGGAAGTGGAATGAATGAAGGGAAGAAAGACAGAAGAGGGAGTGCAAAGTCACCCGTAGACAGAAGGACAAGGAAAGAATGAAGGAAAGAAAGACAGAAGAGAATGGAAGGAAAGAAGGATGGAGAGGAAAGGGCAGACACCCGAGAACAACACTACATCGAGTGAGTGGATGGTGAGAGCCCCCACCTACCACATATATATATATATATATATATATATATATATATATATATATATATATATATATATATATATATATATATATATATATATATATATATATATATATATATATACATTGTTACGGAACAGCGAAAGATAATGTACACTTTAAGTGAGAATACTAAAAATCACTACTGTCCCGTAAAGTTCCAGGTCCAAAACAAAAGAGTTAGATAAAATTACAAGTTAAAGTTTAATGCTCAAACTAACAACAAAACATTCAGGACTCACAAGGATAATGTAATGGCAAAAACAGGTTAAATATATGGTTAACTGCAATAGCCTCTATTAACACGAAATTAGCATGAGTAAATTTATCTAAGTCAGCCCTGATGAAATGAAAAACACTGGGTAATGCTCAGTTAATGCAAGATCAATAATTACAGATACAAACTATTATTACCACTGGCTGACAAAATGAATTCTACACAATTTACAAAAACCCTACTAAGCCTAAGAATTAACCTTATGCTATACAGTACAAGAACAAAATGCAATAACACTTATACTCAAATCACACAGTTGCTAGATGGTTGGAGACTTCCTGAGAAATTCACAATAATAATAATAACTGTACAGGGGAGGACAGAGATGTGAACAAAATGAGGAGCAGATCTAAGTGGCAATGATGCAGAGACTGAGCTCATTATATAGGGGCCAGCAGAGCTTGATACAACTTGTAAGAAGGACGCGCAAATGAAGCCATGGGGACAAAGAGTTGACAATCCCGCTCTGAATAACAGAGAGAACGACTTACTCTTCTATAACGGTAGAAGGGGGGGACTGAGGCAGAACACGCTTGTGATCAAACATGCAGCATACTGTGCGTTAAAATTACACAAAGGGTGATGAAATCATAGGCTATGTAACACCTCCCCACAATGAAAAAAGAAATTTACAAAGGAAATTTCTTATTACTCTAAAACAATCTGTATCTGGCATTACAGAACATGCAAAAATCTTTCCTAGTGTTACAAAACATGAGATCTCCCTAGCATGTTCAGTCATAGGTACTTGCCAGTATCCCTTTAACAAATCAAACTTACTTATGTACCTAGCCTTTCCGATCTTGTCTATGCAATCTTCCACGCGAGGGAGAGGGTAAGTGTCTGTTTTAGTTATCTGATTAACACGTCTGTAGTCAATGCAAAGCCGCTGTGACCCACCTGGCTTAGGGAACAGAGCGACAGAACTCCACTCGCTCTGACAGGGCTCAATCATCTTGTGGTCCAACAGGTAGCCAAGCTCCTTCTGGATGAGAGGAACTTTCACTGGGTTCACACGGTAAGGAGGCAATTTAATTGGCTTTGCGTCTCCAACATCGACATCATGCATCAACACAGTGGTTCTTCCTGGAGTGGCACGGAACACTTGCGGGTACTCCTGCAGTAATGCCGAAAACTCCTGCCTTTCCTTGGGAGGTAGATGAGAAAGCTTAGTCTGGAGATCATTCATGATATCAGGATTCTTCCCCAAACTATCACTCAGGCTCATACTGCATGGGAGAGCTTCACTTGCAGACTCGGGTGGAACAGCTACAGTGCAGACTGGATTATTTTCGTCCCGCCTGTGATATAACTTCAGCATGTTGATGTGACATAGTTGCTTGCTCTTTCTACGATCTGGTGTGGCGATGACATAGTTGACATCACTGAGTTTCTTCTCCACGAAATAAGGACCACTAAACTTGGCTTGAAGAGGTTGCCCATGAACTGGTAGCAGAATCAAAACCTGATCTCCTGGCTGAAAGTGGCGTAACCTGGACTTCTTATCATACCAAGTCTTCATCTTCTCCTGAGCAGCTCCTAAATTCTCTCTCGCCAGCTGTAAAGCAGTGGACAGCCGTTCTTTGAACTTCATCACATACTCCAGCAGGTTGACGTCATCTTCCTCCGACAGCCAGCATTCCTTGAGTAACTTAAGGGGTCCTCTTACTTCATGGCCAAATAGTAGTTCAAAAGGTGAGAAGCCCAGTGATTCATTTGGAGATTCTCTTGCAGCAAACACAACAAATGGAAGACCTTTATCCCAGTCTTTCTGATGTTCCAAACAGTATTTCTTGAGCATCGATTTGAGTATTTGATGATATCTCTCCAACGCTCCTTGGGTCTGAGGATGGTAAGCTGAAGACGTGATCTGGGTGATGCCCAACTCTTTCAGAGACTGCTTGAAAACATTTGACATGAAATTACTTCCCCGGTCTGACTGTACCTCCTTGGGCAGACCAAACTTTGTGAAGAACCCTAGCATTTCCTTAACCACGTTCTTTGCTGAGATATTTCTAAGTGGAATGGCTTCAGGATAACGAGTAGCCATATCAATCAGGGTCAACACATAAGAAAATCCTGAAGAAGTCTTAGGAAGAGGGCCCACAATATCCACCAACACACGGGTGAAAGGCGCCTCAAAAGGAGGAATGGGAACTAGAGGTGCAACCTATTCGGTCTGATTACACTTCCCCACAACTTGACAGGTGTGACAAGACTTACAATACCAGGAAACATCCCTGAAGATACCTGGCCAGTAGAAGTGTTTCAAAATGCGTGCCACAGTCTTCCTCACTCCAAGGTGTCCTGCCAAACTGGTATCATGAGCCACTCGAATAATATCCTGCCTACAAACACGAGGGATGACAACTTGATGTACAACCTCCCATTCACAGTCGGCTGATGCTGTTGGGGGTCTCCACTTCCTCATAAGTACTCCTGACTTTACATAATAACAAGTAGAAGCACCGGCTGACTCTTCTTCACTGTAAGCAGAGTTAGCTAGACCTTTCAACTCAGGGTCAGCAACCTGCAACTCAACCAACTCTTGACGAGACAAATTATCAACACTACGGGGTACTGCCTCATCTGGTGAGTGGTCCAAATTAGCAAGAAAAGTGTCAGCTAGGATAACATCATCATCATCATTATCCTCTAAATCACCAGTAACTTTAGACTTAGCCCTAGTGACAGCACATGCAGGGAACACATCAGGGACATCACAATCCTGGGACGCAGCCACTGGCTCACTAGACAACTGAGGAGCTGGACACACTTGACTTCCACCAATATCATTTCCAAGTAAGAAAGTTACACCTGACATTGGGAGTGTCTCAACCAACCCAACCATAACGGAACCATTAACAAAACCAGACTCTAAATTCACTCTGCACAGAGGGACAGAGAAGTAATTATTCCCTACACCTTGTGAGATTACAGTTTCATCAGAGGAATTAACATTAGAGCCTAGAACACTGGTCAGCATAAGGGATTGGGAAGCACCTGTATCACGATATATTTTAACTGATTTCCTGTCATTACTGTCCAGAGGACTGACAAAACCATCAGACAGGAAATTAGCACATGAACTCTTGAGAGTGTCACCCACGTTACTGCTCAAAAGAGGAGCTCCATCATGAGAATTGAAGTTACCCCTCAAAGCAGGTTCAGTTAACTCAGTTAAAGAATTCTGGGAACTCTCAAGAGTGGACACTAGACCAATTGACTGAATATTTAGAGACTCCTTTTTGTTCACATCACGCTGTCTCCTGAAGCATTTCTCTGTAGTATGACCAAGCTTACTACAATAAGTACATTTACTTTTCTGAAATCTAGAGGTGAAGCTGGTATTTACTTCCTGAGAAACATCATCTTTATTCTCTTTCCTGTTACTTGTACTCTGAGTAGAGGCAACGTACTTACTCTCAGCTTTCCCTTTTTCTTTAGAATATCTCTTGTAAGTGAGAACATATTCATCAGCTAAAACTGCAGCATCAGACAAATTATTTATTCTTTTCTCATCAAGATATAGGCTTACATCTTTATAAATACACCTTTTGAAGTCCTCCAGCAAAATCATCTGCTTAAATTTACCAAAATCAGAATCCACATTCTTAGAATTTAACCACTGCTCTAACAGATCTTCTTTGATTTTTGCATACTCAACATGGGATTGCTTATCTTGCTTGTAAGTTGTCCTAAATTTTACTCTATAGGCTTCAGGAAGAAGCTCATAGGCCTTAAGAATCAAGCTCTTACCTACATCATAATTATCAGATTGATCCTGAGGCAAAGATGCATAAGTTACTTGAGCTTTACCGGTGAGAACAGTTTGAAGGAGTACTGGCCAATACTTTTTAGGCCAAGTAAACCTGTAGCTACCCTCTCAAACAACTGAAAATACTTTGTTAAATCAGATTCATTAAAAGGAGGGACAAGTTTAACATTTTTAGCCACATCAAAATCATCAGAGCTAGATGATCCAGTTCCACCTTGTTTCATGCGATACTCATGGTCTGCCTGAATCCTAGCAATTTCAACTTGTGCCTCAGCCTCCTTAGAACGGGCCTGAAATTCCGCCTCCTTAGCCTGAGACTCAGCCTCCTTAGCACGTGCTTGAAATTCAGCCTCCTTAACACGAGACTCCGCCTCCTTAGCCTGAGCCTCCTGCAGGGCTAGCTGTAACTTAGCTAATTCAATCTGCGTTTGCTCATTTGGAGGAGTTACATTAAACAAGCTTTCATTAATCATGTCAACAATTTGATCTTTAGAATGATGAGAGCGAACAGCAATTCCCAATTGTTGAGCAACAAGCTTAAGTTCATTCTTTGTTCTGTTTTCTACATCACACACTGTTTGTACATTTGACAAAAAATCTTTGGCTTCATCAAGTGTAGTAATAGTAGACATCATGAATAAGTAACAGTCACAAAATATCAAGCAATATCCTTATGATAATATCCTGAATATCCTGATATGAGTTCGCCAAATTTATGTTACGGAATAGCGAAAGATAATGTACACTTTAAGTGAGAATACTAAAAATCACTACTGTCCCGTAAAGTTCCAGGTCCAAAACAAAAGAGTTAGATAAAATTACAAGTTAAAGTTTAATGCTCAAACTAACATCAAAACATTCAGGACTCACGAGGATAATGTAATGGCAAAAACAGGTTAAATATATGGTTAACTGCAATAGCCTCTATTAACACGAAATTAGCATGAGTAAATTTATCTAAGTCAGCCCTGATGAAATGAAAAACACTGGGTAATGCTCAGTTAATGCAAGATCAATAATTACAGATACAAACTATTATTACCGCTGGCTGACAAAATGAATTCTACACAATTTTCAAAAACCCTACTAGGCCTAAGAATTAACCTTATGCTATACAGTACAAGAACAAAATGCAATAACACTTATACTCAAATCACACAGCTGCTAGATGGTTGGAGACTTCCTGAGAAATTCACATTAATAATAATAACTGTACAGGGGAGGACAGAGATGTGAACAAAATGAGGAGCAGATCTAAGTGGCAATGATGCAGAGACTGAGCTCATTATATAGGGGCCAGCAGAGCTTGATACAACTTGTAAGAAGGACGCGCAAATGAAGCCATGGGGACAAAGAGTTGACAATCCCGCTCTGAATAACAGAGAGAACGACTTACTCTACTATAACGGTAGAAGGGGGGGACTGAGGCAGAACACGCTCGTGATCAAACATGCAGCATACTGTGCGTTAAAATTACACAAAGGGTGATGAAATCATAGGCTATGTAACAATATATATATATATATATATATATATATCTATATATATATATATATATATATATAACCCCCTGGGGGTAGGGGGGTTTTCAAGAATACTCCCCCAGTATCCCTGCTTGTCGTAAAAGGCGACTAAAAGGTTGGCGGAGGGTTAGTGCCCCTCCCCGGAAAACAAGTAACTAAAAAAACAAACAAGAAGCCTCGGACAAGGACTGACCAAACGATGACGACCCAGGACCGGACAAAGGACTTGGTAATGAGTACATGGAATGTAAGAGGAGCGAATGATGAGGTGAAAGAGAGAGAGATTGTCCAGGTGCTTGAGGGTGCGAAAGTGGATGTATGTGGAATAACTGAAACAAAATGGAGAGGAAAAAATGTGAGAGAATGGGAGTATGGATGGGGTATATGTGCAGGAGTAGGTGAGAATGAGAGGGCAAAGGAAGGAGTATGTATAGTTGTGAGTAAAAGATGGAAGAGAAGCATAAGACAGTATGGATCAGTTGGGTCAAGGATTGTGTGGGTAAAGTTGAAAGTTGGAATACAAATGAGGGCGACTGTGTGTGTGTATGCACCAACCCAAGATCGTGGTAGAGTGAGAGAAGAATTCTGGACAAATGTGGAAGTGTGCATGGAAAAGTTTGGAAGGAATGAGAGAGTGTTTTTGATTGGTGATATGAATGGTAAAGTTGGGAATGTGAAGGTGGATGGAATAGTTGGTGAGTGGGATGTGCCTGCTGAGATAGATGAGAATGGGAGTGCGTTAGTGGACATTTGTGCTGGGAGGGTGTTGGTGATAGACAATACCCTCTTCAGGCATAAAATGATCCACAGGTATACATGGCGAGTGATGAGAAGGGTGGGTGGTGAACTGAATGAAAGGAAGGCAATGATTGATTATGTGTGTGTGGATGAAAGGATGCGAAGATGTGTAAAGGATGCAAGAGTGTATAGACGTTGGGGGAGTGGACTTTCTGACCACTACTTGGTGGTGGCCAGAATTGGAATGCAAGTAAGATGGAGGAATAGAAGAAGGGAAAGACGAGAGGAAGGAGTAGTTGCAAGGAGAGTGGAAAGGTTACAAGAGGATGAGAAAAAGGCAGAGTATAAGAGAGAAGTGGAGGAACGATTGGGCAAATATGAACTGGAGCAGATGGGAGACGTAGAAGGTGTGTGTAAGATATTTACAGAAGAAATATGTGCAGCATGTGATGTGGTGTGTGGAAGGAAGAGAAGACGGAGGGGGTTGCAAGGAACAGCGTGGTGGACTGAAGAGGTGAAACAGGCTGTGGCACAAAAGAAGAAAGCATACAATGAATGGATGAGAAATAGGGGCGTGGAAGAAGTTGATAGGCGGAAGAGAGAGTTATATATGGAAAGAAAGAGAGAGGTGAAAAGATTAGTAAGAGAGAGTAAGAAGAGAGTGGATGAGGAATTTGGAAGGAATTTGAGTGTAAAGTGGAGGGACTGTAAGAAAATGTTCTGGAGAGAAGTGAAAAGAGTAAGACAGGGTGGAAGTGAAGTTAGCAGGGGAGTGAAAGATAAAAATGGTAGATTACTAGTGGAGAAGGGAGAAAAAGTGAGCAGATGGAGAGAACACTTTAAGGAATTGTTGAACGTAGAGGATGGAAGTAATGCGAGTATAAGTGGCTGGGGAATGGCTAGGAGAAGAAGGGAGGTGAGAAGACAGGAAGAAATCAGTAGGATAGAAGTTGTGGAAGCAATGAAGAAAGTTAAATAAGGGAAAGCCCCAGGAATTGATGGAGTGTGTGGTGAAATGCTGAAGCATGGGGGAGAGATAGTAGTAGAATGGATGTGGAAGATGTGCAGATTGGCCTGGGAGGAAGGTAGAGTCCCGGAGGATTGGAAGTCAGGTATAATTATTCCCTTGTACAAAGGAAAAGGGGAAAAAGAAGTGTGTGGTAATCATTGGGGCATTTGTCTTCTTAGTATAATAGGAAAAGTGTATGGTAGGATACTTATAGACAGAGTTAGAGAAAGAACAGAGAAATTAGTTGGAGAAGAACAGGGAGGCTTTAGGAAGGGAAGAGGTTGTTTAGATCAGATATTCATTCTTAGATCTTTAGCGGAAAAGTTTCTAGAGAAGGGAAAGAAGTTGTATGCGGCTTTCATGGATTTGGAGAAAGCATATGACAGGGTGGATAGACAAGGATTGTGGAAAGTGTTAAGAATATATGGAGTAGATGGGAAATTGTTGAATGCTGTGAAGAGTATGTACGACGGTGCAAAGGCTGCAGTGCGTGTGGATGGTGAACTAAGTGAATTTTTCTCTTTGAAAGTTGGGTTGAAACAGGGATGTGTCATGTCTCCATGGTTGTTCAATCTGTACATGGATGGGGTAATAAAAGAGGTACACGGTAGGGTAGTGGATGTTGGAGTGGCCCTGGTGAGAGAGGATAGTGTTTGGAAACTCCCTGTACTGTTGTTTGCAAATGATACTGTATTGTTGAGTGAAGACGAAGGGGAGCTGCAAGGCTTGGTTGATGAGTTTAAGAGAGTGTGTAAGAAACGGAATCTAAAAGTGAATGTAGGGAAGAGTAAAGTGATGGTCTTTGAGAGAGGTGAAGTTAGTGAATGTACAGCGAGGTTGGATAGTGAGGAATTGGAAAATGTGAGTATGTTTAAGTACTTGGGTAGTGTGATGAGTAAGGATGGAGGTTTGGAGGGTGAAGTGCTTTAAAGGGTACAGCAGGGAAGAAAGGTTGCTGGTTCTTTGAAAGCAGTGATAAGAAACAGGGAAGTGAGCATGGAAGTGAAAAAGTTACTACATGACAGTATTGTGATACCAACTCTAACGTACGGAAGTGAAGCTTGGACATTGTTGGAAGGACACAAGTCAAGAGTGAGAGCAGTGGAAATGAGTTATTTAAGAGGAGCCTGTGGAGTTACGTGGAGAGACAGGCTGATGAATGAGGATATAAAGGAGCGTTGTGGTGTGGATGTGGATGTGATAGGAAGCGTTATGAGGAACACACTGAGGTGGTTTGGCCATGTGGAGAGGATGGAGGGTGAAAGACTGACGAAGAGAGTGTATGTGAGTGAGGTGGAGGGGGGAAGCGGGCGGGGGAGGCCGAGGATGAGATGGAGGGATGGGGCGGAGAGGTATATGAGAGAGGGGGGTGTGAGTTGGGAGCAGGGCAGTGAAATGGCGGGGGACAGGGCGACTTGGAGGCGATTTGTTTGTGGCCACCCCAAACGGGATTGAGGCGTCTGGCAATATATATATATATATATATATATATATATATATATATATATATATATATATATATATATATATATATATATATATATACAGTATATTTATATTTATATACTCGTATATGCTGATATCCACAAGGAAAAGGAAACACGATATATCCCGGGCACTTTTGTGTAATCGCATCTTCAGGGGAAGGCAAAGTGAAGGAGTTGGAGTACACCTGTCATTTTTATACAGAAAGTAGGAGGGGAAAGTCCCACGGGAGCTTACTAAGTAGCTGCCAGATACTATAGTGTTCTACACTTACATCCATATTTCTAGTTAAATGAATACAACGTTAAAATACCTTGAAGTCAGTCTGTTCAGACGTCTCATGGCGTTCCTGATTTAGCTAGCTGCACCCACCCGTTGTGAGAATTGTCAGTGAATTTAGTGACCTGTGACAGTGTTGTGCTAGTGTGTTGTTGTGACCTGTGATACCTTTATGTGAGTTTGTGCGTGATGGCTTCCTCTACAGGAAGTTTTGTCCTCGCTGCAAGTTTTGAGAAGGACTACCTTGTGTTAAAGAAAAAACTTCTCAAACTGAAGCAGGAGGTACAGGTTCTCAGGCAAGAGAAGTCACAAATGAGGGAACTGTTGGAGGAGATGTTGGAGCAGAGAGGAAAAAAAGGCTGAAGATTGGACATTTGTTCACAAGGGTGCAACAAAGTTCACCCTTAAGAAACAAGAGGAGATAAAGACCACAAATGCATTCGACGCATTACGGGACGAATTTGAATGGAAGGCAGAGAGGGAAGTAGACGAGAAGGACGGTGAGAGAACTTCCCGTACAAGTAAGTATAGTGAGATCAAGAAAGGTAAGAAAAATGTTCTCATTATTGGAGACTCCCAGGTAAGATATCTAAAGAGACCCATGTATACTTCAGTCACTAAACATGTGTGTCTTCCAGGGGCCAGTGTGGGTAATGTGATAAAAAAAATTTCAAATATCGGGAAGGATAGTGGAGACAAACCCACTGTGTGCCTCAATGTAGGAGGCAATGATATTGTGGCAGCAGTACAAGGTTATGTTGGAGAAGGTTAGGGAGAGGAGAGGGAGAACCTTGTAGTACTTGGCGTTTTGCCTAGGAGGAGAGTAGGGAGGGAATGGTTGAGCAGGGCTATAGGTTTTAATTGCCGCCTTGAAATGTATTGCAAAGATAATGCAATACCTTTCATAGATAGCTGGGACTGGTATTATGGACGGAGTGCCATGTATAGTTGGGATGGGACTCAGCAGGCAGGGAGTTACTGTTTTAGTTGGAATGATAGGGAGTTAGAGTTTTTCTTTTTCTTTCTTTTTCTCGGTTGAGAATTCGATGTACAGGAAGTTACAGCAACTACACTCAGAAATCATTATCATCAGGTTTGGATAGATGCATCAAGAATTGCAAAAGTAAGAACAACAGTTTAACCCTTAATGTAGATACATCCACTCAGGCACCTCAAAATGAGCAGGCGATGATAGAGGACAGAACAAGCGATGATAGAGGGATGACAAGTGATGGTATAAAAGACTGTTATATTAGTAAAGTAAAGAGTTTCCTAGTTAGAAACAAAATAAAAAATAGTAAATCCCAAGGTAGAGGTATAACTACTCGTAATAATCTGAAAGTGTACTACACAAACAGCAGGAGTTTATGTAATAAAATGGATGAACTGAGGGCTTTAATTTGTACAGAGAAAATAGACATTGCTGTTATTAGTGAAACTTGGATGAATACAGACACTCGAGAATTTTTAGCAGAATATCAGATAAAGGGCTATAATATTTTTTTTGCCAAACCGTCTGGGAAGAAAGGGGGGCGGGGTAGCTATTTATGTAAAGGATTCATTAAACTGTTACAATAAAGCAGACATTAAAGTAGACAGGGACACAGAAAGTGTCTGGGTTGAAATTAGTAACAATAGGGAGAAATTAGTCTTAGGAACTATTTAAGCTTAGTAATTATTGTAAGGGATTTTAACCTGCCAAGGATAGATTGGCGAAATTAGACAGGGGATGCAGAATCAAAGGAATTTCTAGAGGTAGTACAGGATAATTTCCTTTATCAGTATATCAAGGACCCCACACGAGGTAATAATATACTGAATTTGGTTTTAGCAAATAAAGTAAATGTCATTAGTGGTACAGAGGTTGGTGGATGACTTGGTAATAGCGATCATGAAGATATTGAGTTCAGATTTATTTGGGATGTCTGTTCCACTGAAAATCCCTCCACCGTTCCTAATTTTCGTCTAGGAGATTTTGATGGATTAAGAGCTTAATTTAGAATGGTATTATATAGGAAGACTAGCTGCTTTACGGAGGGCCAGGTCAGTGGGAAATCGCAGGTCATAGGTAAGGGGCAGGAAACAGGTGGGAATGTGCGCCAGGTCTCTAGGGAAGGTCAGGTCATAGGTGGGAGTGTAGTTCAGGTGACGGGGATTAACTCAGGTCCAGTACCAAGCAGCTGTTCGGCCAGTGAGAAATATAACGAGTTAGTAAATATAATACACAGAGGCCAAGATAGATATATCCCTTCAAACCCGTTTATAACGAATAATTCAGAACCAAGATGGTTAATTAACAGATTAAAATCCCTCATAGGCCAAAGGATAGGAATATATAGAAAAATAAAACGTAGAGAGGAATACTTACGTAACCGGTACGCGATTCTGACTAGAGAAGTAAAGAGGGAGATACAGAAAGCACAGAGAAGTTATGAAATTAAGGTTGCTAGTGAATCGAAAGAAAACCCCAAGGGTTTTTATCAAATGTACGTACGAAAAATAAAGATAGGATAGGACCTCTCAGAACAGAATCAGGAGGCATTACCAGAGAAGATAAAGAAATGTGTTCCATCCTGAATAATTATTTCGTATCAGTATTTACCAAGGAAAATCTAGACCTGGTCCCTCAAGCAGCAAATATTTACGATGATAATATGAAAAATATTCTTAGTAAAATAACCATTAGTAAGGAGGACGTATTGAAAGAAATTAATAAGTTAAAACCCCCATAATCGCCAGGTCTGGATGATATATAGGCAAAAATTATAAAAGAAACCAAAGAAGAATTATGTCAGCCACCTTTAACGTTATTTAATGACTTACTTCAGGAGAAGTTTCAGAGGCGTGGAAGACCGCAAACGTAGTGCCCATTTTTATAGAGGGTGATAAAGCAGCTGCGTTGAATTAGCATCCGATAAGTCTAACATCATTAGTAGGAAAAATGCTAGAGTTAGTTTTAGCAAATAAGATTAGAGAACACTTAGAAAGATTTAATTTTATAAATGAAAGTCAGCAAGGATTCAGGCAAGGACGATCCTACCTCACAAACTTGTTGTCATTCTACTCGGAGGTCTATGAGGCAGTAGACTGCGATAAAGCTTACGATATTATTTATCTGGACTTTAGTAAAGCTTTTGATAGGGTCCCACACGAAAGGTTAGTTAGAAAGGTTCGAGCACACTGTATAGACGGCTACAGCTTAAAATGGATAGAATCCTGACTGAATGGACGAAACCGGAGAGTAGTAATGAATGGACGAAAGCGGAGAGTAGTAATAAATGGAACTAAGTCGGATTGGGGATTAGTAACTAGCGGTGTACCACAGGGTTCAGTACTCGGTCCCTTATTAGTTATTATATGTAAAAATGAACTAGACCTAGGAATCACTATCACTATCACCAAATTTGCCGACGATACAAAAATAGGGCGTATCATTAACTCGACTGACGATTGTCATAACTTACAAAAGGACCTCGATATATTGTCCAAATGGTCTAAAACTTGGCAAAAGGAATTTAACATTGTAAAATGGAAAGTACTTAACGTAGGGAAGACCATTGGAGACATACAGTAAATACAGCTTAGATAACAAGGAAATTAGTAAATCGGAATGCAAGAGAGTTCTAGGAGTTATGGTTAGTAAAGACCTCAAACCAAGGCAACAGTGTATTAATGTGAGAAATAAAGCAAATAGGGTCCTAGGATTATTTCGAGAGGCGTGAGCAATAGGTCATCAAAAGTAATATTGCAACTTTATCTAGCATTAGTAAGGCCACATTCAGACTGCGCCGTACAATTTTGGTGTCCTTACTTTAGAATGGATATTAACTCGTTAGAAAATGTACAGAGAAGAATGACAAAAATGATACATGATGTTCGGAACCTGTCATATGAAGACAGACTAAAAGGACTAAGTCTGCACCCACTAGCGTAGAGTAAGGGGAGACTTACCTGAGTGTCTAAGTGGATGAAGGGTATAAATAGGGATATTAGGAAGGTACTTAAAGTAAGCATACGGGATAAAACTAGAAGTAATGGTTTCAAATTAGAAAAATTCCGTTTCAGTAAGGAAATAGGTAGAAACTGGTCTGGTTAGAAAGTAGCAGACGAGTGGAATAAGATACCTAGTAAACAAGTTGCTGCCCCTTCCATTGAGAGTTCCAAGCATAGGATAGATAAACATATGATAAATAAGGAGTGGATATGGAAAAAAAAAAAATCTAATAACCAGTACCAATTCATTGTTTTTCCTCTTCACACTTTGCTATAAAATGTCCACGACAGTTTTCCTATACTGCGTGGTGTTCTTTGTGACTATTTCCTGCCAGCTTCGGCTGGAGGATTTGGAGGGCGGGGGAGAGCCTTCTTCTTTGCTATCCTTATCTCATTCTAGTAGTTCAGTTAATCTACTGGGAGCTGCCTAGCATGGGTCAACCGGCCTACTGCAGTTATCCTCTTACCTTTCTTCTTATGTTCTTATATACAAACCTGTGGAATAAAAACGAATTATATACCGTACGGTATGCATGACTGAGGAGTGTCGTAGCATTTTCTTAAAGGCTTATTAGGGTGTGGGGAGGGAATTATCAAGCATAGATCTGGTGACCAAGGAGGTTTAAAGGGTGGTATGAGTGAAGCCTAATGATGTGACCGGCCGCCATATTGTTGTAGGCTTAGGGCACGTCAGGGCTATTTTAGATTTCAGTTAGATTGTCAGTAAGAAATTCTGTAGGTGATTTGGGGAAATTATTAGACTCGGATGGCAACATGACTGAGTGGCGATTCATTGTTAATCTCCACCAGTTACAAGAAAAAGGTCTTCATCTCGGAAACAGGCTAAGGACATCACACACTGAATACGTAAAGAGAAAAATGAATGTAAAATTAGCCGTGCAACTACTGAGTGACTCGGTTGCTGATTCTCTGCAATTTTGTGTGGATGAGAATATACCTGGATTTGAAAGTTGTCAGGGGACATTAAAATTCATTTGTTCCCTTGATGCACTGTTTGATATAATGAATTCTTGGAGTCTGTGTAGTTATGGCTGGAAGCGTCTTTTACAAGCAGATAATAATTCAGATAATGGGGTTCATTGAAAGTGCAAAACAGTATCCTAGATCTTTAGCAGTATCTCCTGATAACGTGCCAATGGTTAAATCAAAAGAAAGACTGGATCTGTGGTATTTCTAGTTTGTTGCGAGAGTCTCCAGAAGATTAATGAGATGCTTGTAATTTCCCCAAAGCCAGTTCTGAACTATTTCTTAACCTTTAAAATGAGCCAGGATCACACTAAACTTTTTTTTGGCAAGATCAGTAGTGTGGGAGGATGCAACAATAAACCTTCAGCTCGCCAGTTTACAGCAGCCTACGAGAAGGAATGCTTCACAATGACACTGCGGAAGTGTCACGAGGAAACTGCTTAGCCATAGAGTATATACCAATTTTGACGGCTTCTAGTAATTATCTAAGTGATATAAATGCCAATGTTCCTTCAAGTAGAGTGATTAATACCTCTGTGGACAAAAGCAGACTTCTAGATGATGATGAGTGTCTTACACAGAGAGATAATTATGATGTATTATGAATAAAAAATGGTGACATTATTTCTTCTATGCTATCACCATATTCTGAAAAAATTAATAATACACAGCAGGATTTGTAACAATGAAACTTAACAGATGTTTGAAGTGTGAACGTTGCTGCAGTGCACTGTTTACCGAAAACTGTGATAATTCTCATGCACTGATTATTCAGAAAAAACAAAGGAAACCTGTCATTCCCCTCAAAAGATGTCATAGATATATGTTGTGTAAGTGAAAAGATATTCAGAGAAAAAGCATTGCTTGCTAAACAAATACACCCATATGCAGAGCTTTCAAGGAAAAATTATCGCAAAATTGTAACTTGTGTCATATCAGAGTGGTTAGACAAATCTGTATTTCCAAGCTTGACAGTACATATGTCAGACATTGACCCTTTAAAGTATCATCTTGTGTTGTTAACCAAAACAGTATCGGAGATATATCTCCAGGTAAGATACAACTATGCTGGTAAACAGTTCACTGCACGACAATCATCTCTTAAATGTATCAAGAGGAGAACTGCAATGAATAAGCTACTATTATTCAGTGGGTTGAAGAGCTAGTGTCAGTGAAATGTTCATGTTAATGTAGTCATATCATGCAGTAAATGGATCACAGTAAGGTCATCGTTTCATATAAACAGCTAAATGAATAATATAAATGAGTGTGGGCAGTATAACTAGTAATAATAGTATGGGGCGGGCAGCTGTCTGGAGCAAGTAAGCCTACAACAATATGGCGGACGCGCCAGCGGCTGGCTTCATCTGACAGCACGGAGCGAGCGTCTCGTGCCGCCTCCACCCTGCCCAGATCTCTCTCTCTCTCTCTCTCTCTCTCTCTCTGTATATACAGTATATATATATATAGATATATATATATATATATATATATATATATATATATATATATATATATATATATATATATATATATATATATATATATATATATATATATATATATATATATATATATATATATATATATATATATATATATATATATATATATATATATATATATATATATATATATATATATATATATATATTGCTACAGCCATACAATTTTATTCCCATTATTGCTTTCACCTCTCTCTCTCTCTCACCTGCGTCTCGTTGATCCTATAAGGGAACACATGAGGCAGAGTCATGAAGCCCCTGAAGGTATCCCAAGCGCTGGTCTTGAGATCCACCGACATTCCAAAGGTCATGCGAACAGCCTCCTGGAGAATAATAATCATCATTATCATCATCATCATCATCATCCGGACCTCCTTTACCAGCCTAGGGCAGGGTGAGATGTAGCAACGTCCAGACAGCCCAAGTTTGCCCAATCCAGTGGGTCACGCTTCCATTCACTCATCATTCAAGCCCCGGGAATCCTGGCTCTCTATGATACGCCAAAAACATTCACCACATTCTGTAGTTTCACATAAACGTATCCAGTACAGACCATCCGGCTGTCACGTTAAAAAGGGGTGCCAAATCCCTGATCATGCACTTCTCACAACGCTCATCCAGTCAATGCGATCTGTTGTCAGTCCCCTAGCCTCACCGACTTCCATATCTCTCTTCCTCACACACTCATTCACCATATCTCTCCACCTTCTCCTTGGCCTACCTCGCCTCCTCCCTCCTTCTAATTCGCTCAGATTTACCTTTTTCACCAGTCTATTGTTATCCATTCTCCACATGACCATACCATCTTAGTGCACTCTTCGATTCTGGTGTCCACAGACTTCCTCACTCCACATCTTTCACGAATCACATTATTTCGTGTCCTATCCACTCTCTGTACTCCACCTACATTCCTCAGCAGTCCCATCTCCAGTGCTCTCACTTTTGACTTTTCATTTTCATGTCACACCATAGTTTTACGTTCATATTTTAAAGTTGACACTAACACTTCTTCATGTAATCCTCGTGCAGCTGCAAAACTGAAGCTTCTGTTTCTTATCAAGGCCTTCATAGTACAAGCTACTTTCCTTCCTTGTGTCACTCTACTTTCCACTTCTTTTCCACATTTTCCTTTCTTTTCTATCATTACCCAGGTATTTGAACTCTCCCACCAATTCCAGTCTCTCTCTGTTCATTGTAACATCACACAGGGAGTCACCTTCTCTCCCAGTAACCATCACTTTACTCATTTCTACGTTTACTCTCAAGGTACGACACTCACAGACATCAGCAAAACTCTGCACTAGTCTACCAAGCTCTTGTTCGGTGTTTGTAAGAAGTACTGCATCATCAGCAAACAACAAATTTGAGATATTCCATCCATCACCATTCACTACCAACTCCATCCCTCTCTCCATTACTCGTGTTTTTACATCTCTCATCACTCCATCCATTTATATATTGAAAAACAATGGGGACATCACACAAAGTTGTCGCACGGCGACACCGATCGTGAACCATTCACCTAGATACCCATTTACCCTTAACCATGCTTCACTACCATCATAAAAAAAAAAAAAAAAAAAAAAAAAAATGACTGCACCAACCAGCTTACCATTTACACCGTACCTGAGCAAAACCTGCCACAAACCTTCTCTGTCTACTTTGTCGCATGCCATGAATGCCATAAGTACCCTATCGTCCTTGTCACAAGCTTTCTCCACTATCTTTCTTAATGTAAATATTTTATCCACACATTCTCTGCCACTCCTAAAGCCACCATGTCCCTCACTCAGGGCTTCTGATATCCTCTTACTTTATTTATAATGATTTCTTCATATACCTTCCTTAATAATAATAATAATAAACTTTGCCGTCAAGTGTTCGTTTATACTGAAAAAAGTTGTATATATATATATATATATATATATATATATATATATATATATATATATATATATATATATATATATATATATCATCTCATCAGCAGTTTGAGTGTCCACTGCAGGACCGGCCTGTCCAGACCGAAGTCGGGACGATACAGCCAATGTATCTCTACCAAGTGGCTTAAGCTCTCTGGTAGAGATTGTATGTAGGGTGAGAAGTCCTTGTAAGTGTAACGGTAGTGTTGGAGTGGCTTTGGATGTGTGTGTAGTCTGTGAACCAAGTGTAATTGGCCCGCGCAAGCCAACTGGGTGCAAGCATACTTTACAGTATGCGACATTGGTTCAACCACAGCACCCCTTGTGTCTGCCAATATATATATATATATATATATATATATATATATATATATATATATATATATATATATATATATATATATATATATATATATAGATATTGTTACATAGCCTATGATTTCATCATCCTTTGTGTAATTTTAACGCACAGTATGCTGCATGTTTGATCACGAGCGTGTTCTGCCTCAGTCCCCCCTTCTACCGTTATAGTAGAGTAAGTCGTCCTTTCTGTTGTTCAGAGCAGGATTGTCAGCTCTTTGTCCCCTATGGCTTCATTTGCGCGTCCTTCTTACAAGTTGTATCAAGCTCTGCCGGCCCCTATATAATGAGCTCAGTCTCTGCATTATTGCCACTTAGATCTACTCCTCATTTTGCTCACATCTCTGTCCTCCCCTGTACAGTTATTATTATTGTGAGTGCTCAAGAAGTCTCCAGCCATCTAGCAGCTGTGTGTAATTTGAGTATAACCGTTGTTGCATTTTTTTTTTTCTTGTACTGTGTAGCATAAGGTTGATTCTTAGGCCTAGTAAGGTTTTTGTAATTTATGTAAGGTTCTTATTGTCAGCCATCATTAATAATATTTTGTATCTGTAATAATATATCTGGCATTCACTGAGTATTATCTGGTATCTCTTTTTAACAGGGCTGACTTAGATAAATTTACTCATGCTAATTTCGTGTTTTTAGAGGCTATTGCAGTTAACCATTTATTTCACCTGTTTTTTACCATTACATTATCTTTATGAGTCCTGAATGTTTTGTTGTTAGTTTGAGCATTAAACTTTAACTTGTAATTTTACCTAACTCTTTTATTTTGAGCCTGGAACTTTACGGGACACTAGTGATTTTTAGTATTCTCACTTATAGTGTACATTATCTTTTTCTGTTCCGTAACATAAATTTGGCGACCTCATATCAGGATATTAAGGATATTATCATAAGGATATTGCTTGATATTTTGTGACTGTTACTTATTCATGATGTCTACTATTACTATACTTGATGAAGCCAAAGATTTTTTGTCAAATGTGCAAACTGTGTGTGATGTAGAAAACAGAACAAAGAATGAACTTAAGCTTGTTGCTCAACAATTGGGAATTGCTGTTCGCTCTCATCATTCTAAAGATCAAATTGTTAACATGATTAATGAAAGCTTGTTTAATGTAACTCCTCCAAATGAGTAAACGCAGATTGAATTAGCTAAGTTACAGCTAGCCCTGCAGGAGGCTCAGGCTAAGGAGGCGGAGTCTCGTGCTAAGGAGGCTGAATTTCAGGCCCGTTCTAAGGAGGCTGAGGCACAAGATCAAATTGCTAGGATTCAGGCAGACCATGAGTATCGCATGAAACAAGGTAGAACTGGATCATCTAGCTCTGATGATTTTGATGTGGCTAAAAATGTTAAACTTGTCCCTCCTTTTAATGAATCTGATTTAACAAAGTATTTTCAGTTGTTTGAGAGGGTAGCTACAGGTTTTAATTTGCCCAAACAGTATTGGCCAGTACTCCTTCAAACTGTTCTCACCGGTAAAGCTCAAGTAACTTATGCATCTTTGCCTCAGGATCAATCTGATAATTATGATGTAGTTAAGAGCTTGATTCTTAAGGCCTATGAGCTTGTTCCTGAAGCCTATAGAGTAAAATTTAGGACAACTTACAAGCAAGATAAGCAATCCCATGTTGAGTATGCAAAAATCAAAGAAGATCTGTTAGAGCAGTGGTTAAATTCTAAGAATGTGGATTCTGATTTTGGTAAATTTAAGCAGATGATTTTGCTAGAGGATTTCAAGAGGTGTGTTAATAAAGATGTAAGCCCATATCTTGATGAGAAAAGAATAGATAATTTGTCTGATGCTGCAGTTTTAGCTGATGAATATGTTCTCACTCACAAGAGATATACTAAAGAAAAAGGGAAAGCTGAGAGTAAGTACGTTGCCTCTACTCAGAGTACAGGGAACAGGAAAGAGAATAAAGATGATGTTTCTCAGGAAGTAAATACCAGCTTCACCTCTAGATTTCAGAAAAGTAAATGTACTTATTGTAGTAAGCTTGGTCATACTACGGAGAAATGTTTCAGGAGACAGCGTGATGTGAACAAAAAGGAGTCTTTAAATATTCAGTCAATTGGTCTAGTGTCCACCCTTGAGAGTTCCCAGATTTCTTTAACTGAGTTAACTGAACCTGCTTTGAGGGGTAACTTAAATTCTCATGATGGAGCTCCTCTTTTGAGCAGTAACGTGGGTGACACTCTCAAGAGTTCATGTGCTAATTTCCTGTCTGATGGTTTTATCAGTCCTCTGGACAGTAATGACAGGAAATCAATTAAAATATATCGTGATACAGGTGCGTGCCAATCTCTTATGCTGACCAGTGTTCTAGGCTCTAAAGTTAATTCCTCTGATGAAACTGTAATCTTACAAGGTGTAGGGAATAATTACTTCTCTGTCCCTCCGTGCAGAGTGAATTCAGAGTCTGGTTTTCCTAATGGTTCCGTTATGGTTGGGTTGGTTGAGACACTCCCAGTGTCAGGTGTAACTATCTTACTTGGAAATGATATTGGTGGAAGTCAAGTGTGTCCAGCTCCTCAGTTGTCTAGTGAGCCAGTGGCTGTATCCCGGGATTGTGATGTCCCTGATGTGTTCCCTGCATGTGCTGTCACTAGGGCTAAGTCTAAAGTTACTGGTGATTTAGAGGATAATGATGATGATGATGTTATCCTAGCTGACACTTTTCTTGCCAATTTGGACCACTCACCAGATGAGGCAGTACCCCGTAGTGTTGATAATTTGTCTCGTCAAGAGTTGGTTGAGTTGCAGGTTGCTGACCCTGAGTTGAAAGGTCTAGCTAACTCTGCTTGCAGTGAGGAAGAGTCAGCTGGTGCTTCTACTTGTTATTATATAAAGTCAGGAGTACTTATGAGGAAGTGGAGACCCCCAACAGCATCAGCCGACTGTGAATGGGAGGTTGTACATCAAGTTGTCATCCCTCGTGTTTGTAGGCAGGATATCATTAGAGTGGCTCATGATTCCAGTTTGGCAGGACACCTTGGAGTGAGGAAGACTGTGGCACGCATTTTGAAACACTTCTACTGGCCAGGTATCTTCAGGGATGTTTCCTGGTATTGTAAGTCTTGTCACACCTGTCAAGTTGTGGGGAAGTGTAATCAGACCGAAAAGGTTGCACCTCTAGTTCCCATTCCTCCTTTTGAGGCGCCATTCACCCGTGTGTTGGTGGATATTGTGGGCCCTCTTCCTAAGACTTCTTCAGGATTTTCTTATGTGTTGACCCTGATTGATATGGCTACTCGTTATCCTGAAGCCATTCCACTTAGAAATATCTCAGCAAAGAACGTGGTTAAGGAAATGCTAGGGTTCTTCACAAAGTTTGGTCTGCCCAAGGAGGTACAGTCAGACCGGGGAAGTAATTTCATGTCAAACGTTTTCAAGCAGTCTCTGAAAGCCATCACCCAGATCACGTCTTCAGCTTACCATCCCCAGACCCAAGGAGCGTTGGAGAGATATCATCAAACACTCAAATCGATGCTCAAGAAATACTATTTGGAACATCAGAAAGACTGGGATAAAGGTCTTCCATTCGTTGTGTTTGCTGCAAGAGAATCTCCAAATGAATCACTGGGCTTCTCACCTTTCGAACTACTGTTTGGCCATGAAGTAAGAGGACCCCTTAAGTTACTCAAGGAATGCTGGCTGTCGGAGGAAGATGACGTCAACCTGCTGGAGTATGTGATGAAGTTCAAAGAACGGCTGTCCACTGCTTTACAGCTGGTGAGAGAGAATTTAGGAGCAGCTCAGGAGAAGATGAAGACTTGGTATGATAAGAAGTCCAGGTTACGCCACTCTCAGCCAGGAGATCAGGTTTTGATTCTGCTACCAGTTCATGGGCAACCTCTTCAAGCTAAGTTTAGTGGTCCTTATTTCGTGGAGAAGAAACTCAGTGATGTCAACTATGTCATCGCCACACCAGATCGTAGAAAGAACAAGCAACTTTGTCACATCAACATGCTAAAGTTATATCACAGGCGGGACGAAAATAATCCAGTCTGCACTGTAGCTGTTCCACCCGAGTCTGCAAGTGAAGCTCTCCCATGCAGTATGAGCCTGAGTGATAGTTTGGGGAAGAATCCTGATATCGTGAATGATCTCCAGACTAAGCTTTCTCATCTACCTCCCGAGGAAAGGCAGGAGTTTTCGGCATTACTGCAGGAGTACCTGCAAGTGTTCCGTGCCACTCCAGGAAGAACCACTGTGTTGATGCATGATGTCGATGTTGGAGACGCAAAGCCAATTAAACTGCCTCCTTACCGTGTGAACCCAGTGAAAGTTCCTCTCATCCAGAAGGAGCTTGGCTACCTGTTGGACCACAAGATGATTGAGCCCTGTCAGAGCGAGTGGAGTTCTCCTGTCACTCTAGTCCCTAAGCCAGGTGGGTCACAGCGGCTTTGCATCGACTACAGACGTGTTAATCAGATAACCAAAACAGACACTTACCCTCTCCCATGCATGGAAGATTGCATAGACAAGATCGGAAAGGCTAGGTACATAAGTAAGTTTGATTTGTTAAAGGGATACTGGCAAGTACCTATGACTGAACGTGCTAGGGAGATCTCATGTTTTGTAACACTAGGAAAGACTTTTGCATGTTCTGTAATGCCATATGGTATGAAGAATGCACCAGCCACATTTCAGAAGCTCATGAATGTTGTAACAGAGGGTTTGGCAGGGTGTGTTGTTTATATTGATGATGTATTAATCTTCAGTGACAACTGGAAAGATCACCTATGCCATGCCAGTAAATTTCTTGAGCGTTTGGTTCATGCTAATCTTGTAGCTAATTTATCAAAGTGTGAGTTTGGTCAAGCTAAAGTTCAGTACCTTGGGTATGTAATTGGTGATGGACATGTTGCACCAGCAGCAGCTAAGGTTCAGGTTATAAGTGATCTTCCCAGACCTAAAAGTAGGAAAGAGCTACAAAGATTTTTGGGAATGGTAGGTTATTACAGGAGATTTGTTCTTAACTTTTCAATTCTTGTATCACCACTTACAGACCTACTGAAAAAGGGAGTTAAATTTGTCTGGACCGATAACTGTGAATCCTCTTTCAACAAACTTAAAGCTATCCTATTAAGTCAGCCAGTGCTCGCTACTCCAAATTTTGCTAAGCCTTTTAAGATGGCTGTTGATGCAAGTGATACAGGAGCTGGGGCTGTTTTGCTGCAAGAGGATGATCAGGGTATTGAACACCCTGTATCTTATTACAGTAAGAAGTTCACTCCACCTCAAAAGAACTACTCAACTATTGAGAAAGAGCTTTTGGCCTTGATTTTGGGTTTACAGCATTTTTCATTTTATTTGTGTTCTGGTTTTGACCCCATAGTCATTTATACCAATCATAACCCACTGAAATTCCTTAGTAAGTTTAAAGATAAAAATCAGAGATTGACAAGATGGAGTCTACTTCTTCAGGAGTATTCATTAGACATACAACATGTCAAGGGGAAAGAAAATGTTATTGCAGATTGCTTATCTAGACTTTAGACAGATTGTTTTACAGTAATAAGAAATTTCCTTTGGAAATTTCTTTTTCTTTGTGGGGAGGTGTTACATAGCCTATGATTTCATCATCCTTTGTGTAATTTTAACGCACAGTATGCTGCATGTTTGATCACGAGCGTGTTCTGCCTCAGTCCCCCCTTCTACCGTTATAGTAGAGTAAGTCGTCCTTTCTGTTGTTCAGAGCAGGATTGTCAGCTCTTTGTTCCTTATGGCTTCATTTGCGCGTCCTTCTTACAAGTTGTATCAAGCTCTGCCGGCCCCTATATAATGAGCTCAGTCTCTGCACTATTGCCACTTAGATCTACTCCTCATTTTGCTCACATCTCTGTCCTCCCCTGTATAGTTATTATTATTGTGAGTGCTCAGGAAGTCTCCAGCCATCTAGCAGCTGTGTGTAATTTGAGTATAACCGTTGTTGCATTTTTTTTTTTACTGTGTAGCATAAGGTTGATTCTTAGGCCTAGTAAGGTTTTTGTAATTTATGTAAGGTTCTTATTGTCAGCCATCATTAATAATATTTTGTATCTGTAATAATATATCTTTCATTCACTGAGTATTATCTGGTATCTCTTTTTAACAGGGCTGACTTAGATAAATTTACTCATGCTAATTTCGTGTTTTTAGAGGCTATTGCAGTTAACCATTTATTTAACCTGTTTTTTGCCATTACATTATCCTTATGAGTCCTGAATGTTTTGTTGTTAGTTTGAGCATTAAACTTTAACTTGTAATTTTACCTAACTCTTTTATTTTAAACCTGGAACTTTACGGGACACTAGTGATTTTTAGTATTCTCACTTATAGTGTACATTATCTTTCTCTGTTCCGTAACTATATATATATATATATATATATATATATATATATATATATATATATATATATATATATATATATATATATATATATATATATATATATATATATATTGTCACAGCTGTAGTTACCCCGAGAAGTAGGACAGACGAAAGTGTGAAGGATGCAACCAGATAGAGGAGAGAGATAAAAAGAACAGTTAAGATCGTTAAATAATTTTTTGAGGGTCTCCTTGTCAGTTTGTTACCCCTGTTTGACGAATTCAAGACCTCACTATTTTCCCTCTGTTTGTTAAGTTGTCAGAAAGGTCATTAAATGATTTTAATTTTGTTCTGCTTCTGAGCACAATATCATAAAATAATTTTTCATTTATTACACATAGAGATCTTTTGGGAGGAGCAAAATGAGAGTGTTTTCCAATAACGGGCCGCTCCGCCTTCTTAACGGCTCTTAATTGGCTGAGGTTCAGGATGTGTTACCTTATCACTGGTAGTTGAGCTTCCTTTGTATTGTATTAGCTGTAGATTATAATTAAGACAGCCTAGTGGCCAGTCAGCGTGGAGAGGTGGAGTAAATCTACTAAAAAAGCTTGAGGAACTAGTGAGAGAGGCACATTTCGCTACATGTTTATACTCGTAATACACATTTTGTCACTCTTTTTGTTACAACCCAATCGGGACACAGTTAACATCAGGCACACTTTACACTTTGATTACACAAAACGCTGTTTGTGCACTATTTCCCCTTTTTATTTCACTTCTCCACATAACACTAGTGTGTGGATTATATCTGGATTATACCATCAACGAGTTCTCCTAGTTCCTCAAACTCTGTATGTAGCCTCCACAGATTGTAATTTGGTTAGGTATGAGAAGTAGCTTGTTTTTATATTTGTATTGTGAGGCCTACGTGAATCCTCCTTTTTGTAAGCGAAACCTGGTTTCTTTTTGCGTGTGTATGTTGCAGTGTAAAGTCCGTTTTTCTTGTGAGCTTTACCTTATCCTTTTTGGTAATTAATTAAGGGTTAAGAGTGCACCGTAATATATACGCGCATAACAGTTTCGTGACCTTGTCAGGATAGCTCTGTGACATAATATTGGCAACCTTGGCCACATACGCAGTGCTTACTCTTACCTACTTAACTAAAATCATGGCCCTGAGGAGTGACAGTGATGTCAAAACAATCTTGGATTCTAAGCCTTCCCCAGCCAGAGTGAAAACACTCACAAAGCATGAGCTCATATTGCTTGCCCAGGCCTTACAGTTGAGATTTTCTACCATAATCACTAAGACTGATTTACTTGATCTAATATAGAACACCATGTCTGAGCACAGTGCGTACCCTATAGTTAGTCCTGAGCCACCTAGTCACACGGATACTGCATAAGATGTTGACCCTGAGGTTTTGGCGTCGGAGATGCCTGGCCCCAGTGATTATTTTGCTAATGATACTGGTGACAAAGTGCAACTTGAGCCAGCAAAAATTAAGTTGAGAGAATTAGAAGTGCGAGATCAAATGATAGGACAAGAATTACAAGCTCAAATGAGACCAATGGATCATGAATATAGAATGAGGCAAACTGAAAGTTCACCTCGAGCTCATCGATCGTCTGCTAGGGAACCTTATGATGTTACCAGGAATGGAAAGCTAGCACCTCCCTTCAATGAGCAAGATGTCACTAAGTACTTTCAAATGTATGAAAAGGTGGCAGGTAGTCTCTCTTGGCCAAAAGACTCTTGGTCAATCTTGTTGCAGTGTTTTGAAAGAGGCTGATCAATGTGTTGACTATGTTAAAAAAAATATATATCATTCTCAAAGCATATGAGCTCGTGCCAGGGGTATATAGGCTTAAATTTTGATCACCTTTAAACAGAAAGATCAGACTCAAGTGGAATGTGCTAGATTACTTACAGACTTATTTCATTAATGGTTACATTCTGAGGAAGTTAACTCTTTCTTTAAATTGAGAGAATTAATAGTCTTGGAGAACTTCACTGGTAACATAGATAGGGATGTTGCTACACACCTAGCAGAGAAAGATGTAGATACTCTTGCTGAGGCTATTGTTGTAACAGATAATTCTAGTATAATTCATAAGCATGAACGTAAGCGTCAGTCATTTGTTAAGAGTAGGCGAGTGAACCAACCAGTTTTTGTGAGCCCTTCATCTGGCAAAGGCAAGTTAATGTCAAGTGAAACTAGTGGGAACACTGTAACCCCACAGCGTGTTAACACCACAAACGTAAGTGAGGACAGTGTTGCCAGAGGGTCAGGGAAAAGTATCAGATTTTGCAAGTATTGCCAAAAGATGGGACATTTGGAGGATAGGTGCTGGGAAAAACGTGGGCAAGTTTTCAAAGTTAAACCTATTACTTTGATAAACTTTTGGTGATCTTTTGACACCAACAGTGAGCAGACATCTACAGAGAATTTTAGCAGTAGTCAGACACCCCTCCCCAGCAGGTGCATATTATTGATAAGGCCAGAGTGGAACTGTCAGTGGTTGATAGACAGGCTCATGTAGAGCCGTTGCTTGACACTAGTAAGACTGGAGCAGTGCAGCCATCAGGATCAAGTGAGAATGATAATAAGACTCTGTCAGAGTGTCTTTTCTCAAGCAGTACACAAAGTGAATCCTTCCCAAATATGTTATTTGCTAACTTCATATCTAAGAGGTTTGTTTCCCTTGACGGGAAAGGTGATAAGGAAGTCACTATACTTAGAGATGCAGGAGCTTCACAGTCACTAACATTGAAGGGGGTAGTTGATGTAGTTGACACTAATGAATGTCTCGTTGCAGGGAATAGCTGAGTTTGTATCTGTTCCCCTAGTTGAGGTGAAGCTCTAGTGGGCGTTGTTGATCAGCTACCAGTATAAGGGGCCACTCTCCTTTTGAGTAATGACTTGGTGGGAGGACAAGTGAGTGCTGTTCCCTGCATGTCGAAAAATCCCATGAGTGAGGAGAGGACTAAATTGTTTCCCATTTGTGCTGTGACTAGAGCTATGAAATCGAAGGCCAGCTATGATAATGTTGATAGCAGTGGCAGTGGCAGCTCCGACGATGATATTGGGCTTGGTGATACCTTCTTTGCCTAGTTGACTCTGAGGTTGACAGTTCTCCCCAAATTGATGTAAGTGCAAGTGTAATGACCGAACTGAAACTTTACAACTGGGGACGCTGCAGACAACACCAAACAACTCATCCCCGGGATGTAAGAACTAGGACCCTGTCAGCTAACCAACAACATCATTGGCCTCCAAGCCTTGCCTCACATCCCACACCGTTGCCAACCGGTGTAATAACCGAACTGAAACTTATTAATCACACTGTCCTGGCTGAGATTCGACCTCAGACCCTCGCACTTGATACATGTGTACGCTACCACTAAGCCAAAGAGAGGATCCCCACTTTGCCTTTATACAGTGCGGGCTTTTTATACACCCCATTACACAAAGTTAGCTGACATGCAAAGATCTGATCTGGAGATTGCCATTCTAAATGACTCGGCAGTTAAGGAAAATTAATGCACGTCTGAATTATCAGAATTTATTTATTTAAGGTGAAAGAACATGTTAATGTGAAGATGGAGACTTCCTAGTGCTGCTCATGATAGCGAGTGGGAGAATGTACATCAGATAGTGGTTCCAAAATGCTATAGGCAAAAAATTATGTCCATTGCTCGTGACTCTTCTTTAGCAGGTCACTTAGGTGTGAGGAAGACTCTCTCTATCGTATCTGGCAGCGCTTTTACTGGCCTGGAATTCGTCGAGTCGTCTCCTGGTTTTGTAGTTCCTCTCACACCTGTCAGCTAGTCGATAAGGGCAATAAGCCCATCCCTGCTGTTCGTTTGATTCCTCTACTTGTGTTTGATGTCCCATTCACTAGAGTCCTCGTGGACATTGTTGGCCCTTTGCCTAAAACCTCCTCAGGCCACCAGTACATCCTCACAATGTTAAGGCCCGTCCACACGAGCATACAGTGTCTGGCAGACTTTGTACGTCAGCAGACAGTCTGCGGACACGGTTGTAATGTTGTCCACACGGCGCTATCTGTCCAGTCATGGTCGTTCGAGCAGAGTGCGGGTTTGGCTGACGACGTACTCGTGTGTGGTAGCGGTACGATAACTACGGCATGGTGCATCGCAAGAAAGATAGGAAGGTATGTAGCATACTGATATCCCTGTGAGTGAAAAAGATGAGAAAAAAACCACATAGCACACCATAGTACAAAGAGTGGTTAATGAAAAGGAAAAAATTGGGAAGTCATGTGACCATACTACGTGTACTGCAGGAGGGGAATAAGAATGGACCCCAATACTTTCCATACTCTCCTTGCCGAAATAAACCCATACATCATCAAGCAGGACACCAATATGAGAGCTAGCATACCTCCAGAAGGTCGGCTTGAGGCTACCCTGATATTTCTCTCCAGTGGATGCAGCATCAAACTGACCCTGTGTTACGAAGACGAGACTTGTGCATGCATACACGGAAATCAACCCAATCATGGATTAACGGTACAATGATATGATTTAATATTGAGGCTAATATATGAACATAAATCACGCTGCCCCACCGCTACTCCCCGCATCCCTTCCTCTCTCTCTCTCTCTCTCTCTCAAATTGTTTTAAAATGTATTGTTTACGTATGTAGGTTTAGCAGTATCTATTAAAATTGCAGTCTTTTTTCATATAGACACTCTATTTCCCTCTAATATAATATTTTCTAATTCATTAGCACTTGGCAGCACTCTTGTTTACAATCGTGTGGCAGCAGCGTCACTCCACCGGCCACAGACTGTGTCTCGTGTTTTCGCTCAAACTGGATCACGAACATTTTTCTGGTCTGTCTGCAGACAAATGCGGTAAGTCTGTCATCGAACAAAATTCTCGCTTCTGTCTGCAGACACTGTATGCTCATGTGGACGGGACTTTAGACATGGTCACTAAATATCCCAAAGCCATTCCCTTGGGAAATATTTCAGCTACATTGGTTGTAAAAGAGATAGGCGGAGGGAGGTACGCTTAGTACCCACCAAGTGCCATGCCTCGCCCAGCACTCCTGGGATCCAATAGGTTATATATATATATATATATATATATATATATATATATATATATATATATATATATAATATATATATATATATATATAATTATATATATATATATATATATATATATATATATATATATATATATATAAATATACATACATATATATATATATATATATATATATATATATATATATATATATATATATATTGTTACATAGCCTATGATTTCATCATCCTTTGTGTAATTCTAACGTACAGTATGCTGCATGTTTCATCACGAGCGTGTTCTACCTCACTCCCCCCGTCTTCCCTTACACTAGAGTAAGTCGTTCTTTTTGTTGTTCAGAGCAGGAGTGTCACCTCTTTGTCCCCTCTGGCTTCATTTGTGCGTCCTTCTTACAAGTTGTATCAAGCTCTGCCGGCCCCTACATAATGAGCTCAGTCTCTGCATTATTGCCACTTAGATCTACTCCTCATTTTGTTCACATCTCTGTCCTCCCCTGTACAGTCATTATTATTGTCAGTGCTCAGGAAGTCTCCAGCCATCTAGCAGCTGTGTAATTTGAGTATGAGTGTTATTACATTTTTTCTTGTACTGTGTAGCGTAAGGTGTTAATTCTTAGGCCTAGTAAGGTTTTTGTGATTCATGTGTTTTGGGTGTCAGCCCTTATTAATAATATTTTGAATCTGTAATAATATATCTTGCATTCACTGAGTTTTGTCTGGTATTCTCATTTTATCAGGCCTGACTTAGATAAATTTACTCTTGCTACTTTCGTGTTAATAGAGGCTATTGCAGTTAACCATATATTTAACCTGTTTTTTGCCATTACATTATCATTATGAGTCCTGAATGTTTTGTTGTTAGTTTGAGCATTAAACTTTAACTTGTAATTTTACCTAACTCTTTTGTTTTCAACCTGGAACTTTACGGGACAGTAGGGATTTTTAGGATTCTCACTTAAAGTGTATATTATCTTTCTCTGTTCCGTAACATAAATTTGGCGACCTCGCCAGGATATTCAGGATATTATCATAAGGATATTGCTTGATATTTTGTGACTGTGATTTATTCATGATGTCTACTATTACTACTCTTGATGAAGCCAAAGATTTTTTGTCAAATGTGCAAACAGTGTGTGATGTAGAAAACAGAACAAAGAATGAACTTAAGCTTGTTGCTCAACAATTGGGAATTGCTGTTCGCTCTCATCATTCTAAAGATCAAATTGTTGACATGATTAATGAAAGCTTGTTTAATGTAATTCCTCCAAATGAGCAAACGCAGATTCAATTAGATAAGTTACAGCTAGCCCTGCAGGAGGCTCGTGTTAAGGAGGCTGAATTTCAGGCAAAAGCTCGTATTCAGGAGGCTGAGTTTCAGGCAAATGCTAAAGAGGCTGAGTTTCAGGCTCGTGCTAAGGAGGCTGAGTCTCAGGCTCGTATTCAGGAGGCACAAATTGAAATTGCTAGGATTCAGGCAGCCCATGAGTATCGCATGAAACAAGGTGGAACTGGATCATCTAGCTCTGATGATTTTGATGTGGCTAAAAATGTTAAACTTGTCCTTCCTTTTAATGAATCTGATTTAACAAAGTATTTTCAGTTGTTTGAGAGGGTAGCTATAGGTTTTAATTGGCCCAAAAAGTATTGGCCAGTACTCCTTAAAACTGTTCTCACGGGTAAAGCTCAAGTAACTTATGCATCTTTGCCTCATGATCAATCTGATAATTATGATGTAGTTAAGAGCTTCATTCTTAAGACCTATGAACTTGTTCCTGAAGCCTATAGAGTAAAATTTAGGACAACTTATAAGCAAGATAAGCAATCCCATGTTGAGTATGCAAAAATCAAAGAAGATCTGTTAGAGCAGTGGTTAAATTCTAAGAATGTGGATTCTGATTTTGGTAAATTTAAGCAGATGATTTTGCTGGAGGACTTCAACAGGTGTATTTATAAAGATGTAAGCCTATATCTTGATGAGAAAAGAATAGATAATTTGTCTGATGCTGCAGTTTTAGCTGGTGAATATGTTCTCACTCACAAGAGATATTCTAAAGAAAAAGGGAAAGCTGAGAGTAAGTACGTTGCCTCTACTCAGAGTACAGGGAACAGGAAAGAGAATAAAGATGATGTTTCTCAGGAAGTAAATACCAGCTTCACCTCTAGATTTCAGAAAAGTAAATGTACTTATTGTTGTAAGCTTGGTCATACTACGGAGAAATGTTTCAGGAGACAGCGTGATGTGAACAAAAAGGAGTCTTTAAATATTCAGTCAATTGGTCTAGTGTCCACTCTTGAGAGTTCCCAAAATTCTTTAACTGAGTTAACTGAACCTGCATTGAGGGGTAACTTAAATTCTCATGATGGAGCTCCTCTTTTGAGCAGTAACGTGGGTGACACTCTCAAGAGTTCATATGCTAATTTCCTGTCTGATGATTTTGCCAGTCCTCTGGACAGTAATGACAGGAAATCAGTTAAAATATATCGTGATACAGGTGCTTGCCAATCCCTTATGCTGACCAGTGTTCTAGGCTCTAATGTTAATTCCTCTGATGAAACTGTAATATTACAAGGTGTAGGGAATAATTACTTCTCTGTCCCTCTGTCAAGAGTGAATTTAGAGTCTGGTTTTGTTAATGGTTCCGTTATGGTTGGGGTGGTTGAGACACTCCCAATGTCAGGTGTAACTTTCTTACTTGGAAATGATATTGGTGGAAGTCAAGTGTGTCCAGCTCCTCAGTTGTCTAGTGAGCCAGTGGCTGCGACCCAGGATTGTGATGTCCCTGATGTGTTCCCTGCATGTGCTGTCACTAGGGCTAAGTCTAAAGTTACTGGTGATTTAGAGGATAATGATGATGATGTTATCCTAGCTGACACTTTTCTTGCTAATTTGGACCACTCACCCGATGAGGCAGTACCCCGTAGTGTTGATAATTTGTCTCATCAAGAGTTGGTTGAGTTGCAGGTTGCTGACCCTGAGTTGAAAGGTCTAGCTAACTCTGCTTGCAGTGAGGAAGAGTCAGCTTGTGCTTCTACTTGTTATTATATAAAGTCAGGAGTACTTATGAGGAAGTGGAGACCCCCAACAGCATCAGCCGACTGTGAATGGGAGGTTGTACATCAAGTTGGCATCCCTCGTGTTTGTAGGCAGGATATCATTAGAGTGGCTCATGATTCCAGTTTGGCAGGACACCTTGGAGTGAGGAAGACTGTGGCACGCATTTTGAAACACCTCTACTGGCCAGGTATCTTCAGGGATGTTTCCTGGTATTGTAAGTCTTGTCACACCTGTCAAGTGTGGGGAAGTGTAATCAGACCGAAAAGGTTGCACCTCAAGTTCCCATTCCTCCTTTTGATGCGCCTTTCACCCGTGTGTTGGTGGATATTGTGGGCCCCATTCGTAAGACTTCTTCAGGATTTTCTTATGTGTTGACCCTGATTGATATGGCTACTCGTCATTCTGAAGCCATTCCACTTAGAAATATCTCAGCAAAGAATGTGGTTAAGGAAATGCTAGGGTTCTTCACAAAGTTTGGTCTGCTCAAGGAGGTACAGTCCAACCGGGGAAGTAATTTCATGTCAAATGTTTTCAAGCAGTCTCTGAAAGAGTTGGGCATCACCCAGATCACGTCTTCAGCTTACCATCCCCAGACTCAAGGAGCGTTGGAGAGATATCATCAAACACTCAAATCGATGCTCAAGAAATACTGTTTGGAACATCAGAAAGACTGGGATAAAGGTCTTCCATTCGTTGTGTTTGCCGCAAGAGAATCTCCAAATGAATCACTGGGCTTCTCACCTTTTGAACTACTGTTTGGCCATGAAGTAAGAGGACCCTTTAAGTTACTCAAGGAATGCTGGCTGTTGGAGGAAGATGACGTCATCCGGCTGGAGTATGTGATGAAGTTCAAAGAACGGCTGTCCACTGCTTTACAGCTGGCGAGAGAGAATTTAGGAGCTGCTCAGGAGAAGGTGAAGACTTGGTATGATAAGAAGTCCAGGTTACGCCACTTTCAGCCAGGAGATCAGGTTTTGATTCTGCTACTGGTTCATGGGCAACCTTTTCAAGCCAAGTTTAGTGGTCCTTATTTCGTGGAGAAGAAACTCAGTGATGTCAACTATGTCATCGCCACACCAGATCGTAGAAAGAACAAGCAACTTTGTCACATCAACATGCTAAAGTTATATCACAGGCGGGACGAAAATAATCCAGTCTGCACTGTAGCTGTTCCACCCGAGTCTGCAAGTGAAGCTCTCCCATGCAGTATGAGCCTGAGTGATAGTTTGGGGAAGAATCCTGATATCATGAATGATCTCCAGACTAAGCTTTCTCATCTACCTCCCGAGGAAGGGCAGGAGTTTTCGGCATTACTGCAGGAGTACCCGTAAGTGTTCCGTGCCACTCCAGGAAGAACCACTGTGTTGATGCATGATGTCGATGTTGGAGACGCAAAGCCAATTAAACTGCCTCCTTACCGTGTCAACCCAATGAAAGTTCCTCTCATCCAGAAGGAGCTTGGCTACCTGTTGGACCACAAGATGATTGAGCCCTGTCAGAGCGAGTGGAGTTCTCCTGTCACTCTAGTCCCTAAGCCAGGTGGGTCACAGCGGCTTAGCATCGACTACAGACGTGTTAATCAGATAACCAAAACAGACACTTACCCTCTCCCTCGCGTGGAAGATCGCATAGACAAGATCGGAAAGGCTAGGTACATAAGTAAGTTTGATTTGTTAAAGGGATACTGGCAAGTACCTATGACTGAACGTGCTAGGGAGATCTCATGTTTTTTAACACTAGGAAAGACTTTTGCATATTCTGTAATGCCATATGGTATGAAGAATGCACCAGCCACATTTCAGAAGATCATGAATGTTGTAACAGAGGGTTTGGCAGGGTGTGTTGTTTATATTGATGATGTATTAATCTTCAGTGACAACTGGAAAGATCACCTATGCCATGTCATTAAATTTCTTGAGCGTTTGGTTCAGGCTAATCTTGTAGCTAATTTATCAAAGTGTGAGTTTGGTCAAGCTAAAGTTCAGTACCTTTGGTACGTAATTGGTGAGGGACATGTTGCACCAACAGGAGCTAAGGTTCAGGTTATAAGTGATCTTCCCAGACCTAAAAGTAGGAAAGAGCTACAAAGATTTTTGGGAATGGTAGGTTATTACAGGAGATTTGTTCTTAACTTTTCAATTCTTGTATCACCACTTACAGACCTACTGAAAAAGGGAGTTAAATTTGTCTGGACCGATAACTGTGAATCCTCTTTCAGCAGACTTAAAGCTATCCTATTAAGTCAGCCAGTGCTCGCTACTCCAAAGTTTGCTAAGCCTTTTAAGATGGCTGTTGATGCAAGTGATACAGGAGCTGGGGCTATTTTGCTGCAAGAGGATGATCAGGGTATTGAACACCCTGTATCTTATTACAGTAAGAAGTTCACTCCACCTCAAAAGAACTACTCAACTATTGAGAAAGAGCTTTTGGCCTTGATTTTGGGTTTACAGCATTTTTCATTTTATTTGTGTTCTGGTTTTGACCCCATAGTCATTTATACTGACCATAACCCACTGAAATTCCTTAGTAAGTTTAAAGATAAAAATCAGAAATTGACAAGATGGAGTCTACTTCTTCAGAAGTATTCATTAGACATACAACATATCAAGGGTAAAGAAAATGTTATTGCAGATTGCTTATCTAGACTTTAGACAGATTGTTTTAGAGTAATATGAAATTTCCTTTGGAAATTTCTTTTTCTTTGTGGGGAGGTGTTACATAGCCTATGATTTCATCATCCTTTGTGTAATTCTAACGTACAGTATGCTGCATGTTTGATGACGAGCGTGTTCTACCTCACTCCCCCTGTCCTCCCTTATAGTAGATTAAGT
>NC_136977.1:21372327-21394827 GCF_032717465.1 Coenobita brevimanus
AAGTAAATACCAGCTTCATCTCTAGATTTCAGAAAAGTAAATGTACTTATTGTAGTAAGCTTGGTCATACTACGGAGAAATGTTTCAGGAGACAGCGTGATGTGAACAAAAAGGAGTCTTTAAATATTCAGTCAATTGGTCTAGTGTCCACTCTTGAGAGTTCCCAGAATTCTTTAACTGAGTTAACTGAACCTGCTTTGAGGGGTAACTTAAATTCTCATGATGGAGCTCCTCTTTTGAGCAGTAACGTGGGTGACACTCTCAAAAGTTCATGTGCTAATTTCCTGTCTGATGATTTTGCCAGTCCTCTGGACAGTAATGACAGGAAATCAGTTAAAATATATCGTGATACAGGTGCTTGCCAATCCCTTATGCTAACCAGTGTTCTAGGCTCTAATGTTAATTCCTCTGATGAAACTGTAAAATTACAAGGTGTAGGGAATAATTACTTCTCTGTCCCTCTGTCCAGAGTGAATTTAGAGCCTGGTTTTGTTAATGGTTCCGTTATGGTTGGGTTGGTTGAGACACTCCCAATGTCAGGTGTAACTTTCTTACTTGGAAATGATATTGGTGGAAGTCAAGTGTGTCCAGCTCCTCAGTTGTCTAGTGAGCCAGTGGCTGCGACCCAGGATTGTGATGTCCCTGATGTGTTCCCTGCATGTGCTGTCACTAGGGCTAAGTCTAAAGTTACTGGTGATTTAGAGGATAATGATGATGATGCTATCCTAGCTGACACTTTTCTTGCTAATTTGGACCACTCACCAGATGAGGCAGTACCCCGTAGTGTTAATAATTTGTCTCGTCAAGAGTTGGTTGAGTTGCAGGTTGCTGACCCTGAGTTGAAAGGTCTAGCTAACTCTGCTTGCAGTGAGGAAGAGTCAGCTTGTGCTTCTACTTGTTATTATATAAAGTCAGGAGTACTTATGAGGAAGTGGAGACCCCCAACAGCATCAGCCGACTGTGAATGGGAGGTTGTACATCAAGTTGGCATCCCTCGTGTTTGTAGCCAGGATATCATTAGAGTGGCTCATGATTCCAGTTTGGCAGGACACCTTGGAGTGAGGAAGACTGTGGCACGCATTTTGAAACACTTCTACTGGCCAGGTATCTTCAGGGATGTTTCCTGGTATTGTAAGTCTTGTCACACCTGTCAAGTTGTGGGGAAGTGTAATCAGACCGAAAAGGTTGCACCTCTAGTTCCCATTCCTCCTTTTGAGGCGCCTTTCACCCGTGTGTTGGTGGATATTGTGGGCCCCATTCGTAAGACTTCTTCAGGATTTTCTTATGTGTTGACCCTGATTGATATGGCTACTCGTTATTCTGAAGCCATTCCACTTAGAAATATCTCAGCAAAGAACGTGGTTAAGGAAATGCTAGGGTTCTTCACAAAGTTTGGTCTGCCCAAGGAGGTACAGTCCGACCGGGGAAGTAATTTCATGTCAAATGTTTTCAAGCAGTCTCTGAAAGAGTTGGGCATCACCCAGATCACGTCTTCAGCTTGCCATCCCCAGACCCAAGGAGCGTTGGAGAGATATCATCAAACACTCAAATCGATGCTCAAGAAATACTGTTTGGAACATCAGAAAGACTGGGATAAAGGTCTTCCATTCGTTGTGTTTGCCGCAAGAGAATCTCCAAATGAATCACTGGGCTTCTCACCTTTTGAACTACTGTTTGGCCATGAAGTAAGAGGACCCCTTAAGCTACTCAAGGAATGCTGGCTGTCGGAGGAAGATGACGTCAACCTGCTGGAGTATGTGATGAAGTTCAAAGAACGGCTGTCCACTGCTTTACAGCTGGCGAGAGAGAATTTAGGAGCTGCTCAGGAGAAGGTGAACACTTGGTATGATAAGAAGTCCAGGTTACGCCACTTTCAGCCAGGAGATCAGGTTTTGATTCTGCTACCGGTTCATGGGCAACCTCTTCAAGCCAAGTTTAGTGGTCCTTATTTCGTGGAGAAGAAACTCAGTGATGTCAACTATGTCATCGCCACACCAGATCGTAGAAAGAACAAGCAACTTTGTCACATCAACATGCTAAAGTTATATCACAGGCGGGACGAAAATAACCCAGTCTGCACTGTAGCTGTTCCACCCGAGTCTGCAAATGAAGCTCTCCCATGCAGTATGAGCCTGAGTGATAGTTTGGGGAAGAATCCTGATATCATGAATGATCTCCAGACTAAGCTTTCTCATCTACCTTCCAAGGAAAGGCAGGAGTTTTCGGCATTACTGCAGGAGTACCCGCAAGTGTTCCGTGCCACTCCAGGAAGAACCACTGTTTTGATGCATGATGTCGATGTTGGAGACGCAAAGCCAATTAAATTGCTTCCTTACTGTGTGAACCCAGTGAAAGTTCCTCTCATCCAGAAGGAGCTTGGCTACCTGTTGGACCACAAGATGATTGAGCCCTGTCAGAGTGAGTGGAGTTCTCCTGTCACTCTAGTCCCTAAGCCAGGTGGGTCACAGCGGCTTTGCATCGACTACAGACGTGTTAATCAGATAACCAAAACAGACACTTACCCTCTCCCTCGCGTGAAGAATTGCATAGACAAGATCGGATAGGCTAGGTACATAAGTAAGTTTGATTTGTTAAAGGGATACTGGCAAGTACCTATGACTGAACGTGCTAGGGAGATCTCATGTTTTGTAACACTAGGAAAGACTTTTGCATGTTCTGTAATGCCATATGGTATGAAGAATGCACCAACCACATTTCAGAAGCTCATGTATGTTGTAACAGAGGGTTTGGCAGGGTGTGTTGTTTATATTGATGATGTATTAATCTTCGGTGACAACTGGAAAGATCACCTATGCCATGAAAGTAAATTTCTTGAGCGTTTGGTTCAGGCTAATCTTGTAGTTAATTTATCAAAGTGTGAGTTTGGTCAAGCTAAAGTTCAGTACCTTGGGTACGTAATTGGTGATGGACATGTTGCACCAGCAGCAGCTAAGTTTCAGGTTATAAGTGATCTTCCCAGACCTAAAAGTAGGAAAGAGCTACAAAGATTTTTGGGAATGGTAGGTTATTACCGGAGATTTGTTCTTAACTTTTCAATTCTTGTATCACCACTTACAGAGCTACTGAAAAAGGGAGTTAAATTTGTCTGGACCGATAACTGTGAATCCTCTTTCAACAAACTTAAAGCTATACTATTAAGTCAGCCAGTGCTCGCTATTCCAAATTTTGCTAAGCATTTTAAGATGGCTGTTGACGCAAGTGAAACAGGAGCTGGGGCTGTTTTGCTGCAAGAGGATGAACAGGGTATTGAACATCCTGTATCTTATTTCAGTAAGAAGTTCACTCCACCTCAAAAGAACTACTCAACTATTGAGAAAGAGCTTTTGGCCTTGATTTTGGGTTTACAGCATTTTTCATTTTATTTGTGTTCTGGTTTTGACCCCATAGTCATTTATACCGATCATAACCCACTGAAATTCCTTAGTAAGTTTAAAGATAAAACTCAGAGATTGACAAGATGGAGTCTACTTCTTCAGGAGTATTCATTAGACATACAACATGTCAAGGGGAAAGAAAATGTTATTGCAGATTGCTTATCTAGACTTTAGACAGATTGTTTTAGAGTAATAAGAAATTTCCTTTGTAAATTTCTTTTTTCTTTGTGGGGAGGTGTTACATAGCCTATGATTTCATCATCCTTTGTGTAATTCTAACGTACAGTATGCTGCATGTTTGATGACGAGCGTGTTCTACCTCACTCCCCCCCTCCTCCCTTATAGTAGAGTAAGTCGTTCTTTCTGTTGTTCAGAGCAGGATTGTCAACTCTTTGTCCCCATGGCTTCATTTGCGCGTCCTTCTTACAAGTTGTATCAAGCTCTGCCGGCCCCTATATAATCTCAGTTTCTACATTAATTGCCACTTAGATGTACTTCTCATTATGTTCACATCTCTGTCCTCCCCTGTACAGTTGTTATTATTGTGAGTGCTCAGGAAGTCTCCAGCCATCTAACTGCTGTGTAATTTGAGAATGAGTGTTATTACATTTTGTTCTTGTACTGTATAGCATAAGGTGTTAATTTGTAGGCCTAGTGAGGTTTTTGTGATTAATGTAAAGTTTGGATGTCAAGTCATTATTAAAAATATTTTGTTTCTGTAATAATATATCTTGCATTCACTGAGTATTATCTGGTATTTTCATTTTATCAGGGCTGACTTAGATAAATTTACTCTTGCTAATTTCGTGTTAATAGAGGCTATTACAGTTAACCATATATTTAACCTGTTTTTTGCCATTACATTATCCTTATGAGTCCTGAATGTTTTGTAGTTAGTTTGAGCATTAAACTTTAACTTGTAATTTTACCTAACTCTTTTGTTTTGAACCTGGAACTTTACGGGACAGTAGTGATTTTTAGTATTCTCACTTAAAGTGTACATTATCTTTCTCTGTTCCGTAACAATATATATATATATATATATATATATATATATATATATATATATATATATATATATATATATATATATATCCCATTGGAGCCCAGTGTCCGGAATATTGGACAGAACTGGGATTGTTCAAGTCCTAATAAAAAAAGGGAACCCCGGGTAGGGACCTCTGAGCTTCGCAACCATCAGCCGACAGGCGGAGGGTGGTACGCTCAGTACGTACCCAGTGCTATGCCTCACCCATCACCCCGTGGGATCCAATGGGTTTTATATATATATATATATATATATATATATATATATATATATATATATATATATATATATATATATATATATATGTATATATATATATATATATATCACAACTTGTTTACTTTGTACCAGTGTACGTTTTACTCCAAATACAAGTATTAGATTATATTAAGTAATCTGACACATGGTGTCCAGTACTTTATTTTTCACGATGAAGACCGGAAAGTAGTCGAATAATAACCTGCATAGTGCAAAGAAAACGACAAGTTTTTTGTAGTCAGTCATCGTAGTTTAGGAAAAAAATAATAATAATTTACAACAGATCAGTTACACAAGTCTACATCTTGCATCAAATTTTCGCGGTACTCTTAAGACATAACGGGGGCACACAGTTGGGAAATCACTAGCCTACACTGACTTCATTTTTAACCCTCAGCATCGGACAATTATCATCTTGGGATATTAAGAAGGAAAAAAAAAGAAATAAAAAGAAATTGCTACAGCCGCCGTCAATTCTTCAGTTATAGATGGAAAATATATCAGTCGTTCTTTACACTCTCAATTTTTCAAAATTCCCATCATTTGGCTTTAGAGGAAAAGGACAGTGTACACGGTCAGTCGTTTTTTTTTACATGTCACTACCGAATGAATGCACAGGCCTCTAAATTCACCACCTCCACCACCATCTCAGTCATTCATCACTATCATCATGTGTCACTAAATTTCACTGTTGCAGAACAGATCACCATCATCATCATCACCCTAACCCCTTTAAAATTCAAGGCAACAGATTCTGAAGGGTAACTCACGGAGATGTTGATAGCTTTGAGTGCCTGAGTGTTGTAGAGTCTGAGAGGATAGTTACGGTCGTCGAGGAATATAGTAGGATGCAAACCCAGGACCGCGCATAAGTGTTGCCATCTCCACAAGCCCACACCCTCGTCAGACACGTAGTATCCGGCGCCCTGGGCGATGACAATGGTGTCTCTGTTGCCTGAGTTAAAGAGTGAGTGCTGCAAGAATTATGTGTATTGAGCAGTACTATCAGTCAACGTCAAGATACAGCTGCCTGCAAAATTTCCGGTCGTCTTCCTTTCTATCAATAGTTCGTAATATGGTAGAAGTTTCGGTAGCTATAAGCAAAATTTATTTAAAAGTAACTGTTCAAATAACCAAGCAGATTATAGTGACTACATGCAACTTTACCCAAACTCATAAGATGCTGTGGGTTACTGAAGTAGGGACAACGAAGGGAACTTTTGCAGGGGGACTGTACTCTATTAATTTCTTCAGTTCGGTGAAGTTTTCAAAATCTGATCTGAAAATAAACCCGTAGCACCAAAGGAAAATCAACCTGCACTGTGTCAGGGACAGAACCCAGGGCCATCTGATGACAGGAAGCTTTACCACCGTGGCATGATCAAGTGATTCAGATAAAATACACCTCTCCTTGCCACTAACCTGTAGCCAAGGTTCTCCCACCCCCTCTACCTGAAGGGATTGGGGCAGCTCCCGACACTGGTCCTCTAGATACCTGTTCATTTCCTACAGACAGTTTCCTTCGCAGGCTGAATATATTGACCCACTTTTGTAAACAAACTTATCTCCTACAAACTCATTCACAAACACACTCACAGTCAGGTACACAGACTCGCACAGCACCACAAATCCACTCACAGGCAGCATCACAAACACACAGACAGCAACACAAACGCAAAGACAGCACCATCAACAAACTCACTTCCCCTAGACAGCTATTCTCAGTTCCTTTAGTCAGCTTTACTTACCTCCAACAAACAGCTCCCGTCCTAGCACAAACATGGTAGCCCATCCTTCAAAGATGAAGTGCATTTTGACGTTGAAACAGACGGAGACTTCATCTGTGTCCTTAGGTAACGTGATGGTCTTCTCCACCCACATCAAGTTTTCCATGTCCGTGCTGTCCGTGTTTAGGCCTAGGACTTTTGTTGGTTCGTCCACTGGGAATTAATGATGATGATGATGATGATGATGATAATAATAATAATAATAATAGTAATAAAAAAATAATAATAATAGTAATAATGGTAATAATGATAGTCTAACACACCGTCAGCCACACACCTTAATTAAAAACCTTTTTCAAACATACCCACCTCCAGCCTCACCCATCACTCCCACTTCAATCGCCAGCCACATCAGCAGGAGAGATGGAAGCTTTACAGGATTCATTTCACCCTCCTACACCAAGCTGGGAAGAAGTGGATAAAACCTGCAATGAACAAGATATATAAAAAGAAATTCCAAGTTCAGTTTAGGAAGGACTTCCCAGTGATTTTTTTTTTAAATCCAAGAGTGTGACGTGTAACTTAGTCTGTAAAGAAACCACAGAGCACCATCAGGACAGCTTACAAGAGTCCTGCGTGATACCTGCCCTGTGTGAAGTGCAAAGCCTCACTGCGACAAGAAACAGACCCTGATCAGAAGCAAGGAAACTAGACAGTGACGCCTATTTACACAGAGATAATCGACTCTTTGGATGAGTGTTAGCTCCACAAATATAATCAACTACCCATGGTATACCCACACCCACAACGTAGGCGACGGTGTTTGCTGAAGGCTCGTGTACTCGTTAATGTTCTTCCCCTAATGTTTGCGTCTGTTCATATATCATTACTTATTTGACATTTACGGCGTAGGAGGCTAGCCTACTTCCTTGGCAGCGTTTAGATGATAGAAAAAACTTTTGAAATTTCCGTCCATCTTGTGCTTTCTTGGTATAGTGGTAGAGAACTCTAGCGGAGAACGTACAAATACAAGAGGCGACTTGGGATGTGTGTGTGTGTGTGTGTGTGTGTGTGGTGAAAATGCTGCTTGTGGAGCGTAGAACAGAGATCATTGTCACAAACTTTCTTGAGACGAAATTGTACACAAGATTGTATTTTCATTTATAAATTTATCAAACAGTTCACAACCGGTAGGCTATGAGTAAATATTAAAGTTAAAATAAGACAAAACAAACTTATTGATGATGCTAAATAACAACCAGGTTCCAATCATTTAGCTGAGTGGAATTGTCCTGAGTTACTGGAAATATTCGAATAGGGCTTTTCCGATCACGACACAGTTGATTGCTATGAAGACTTGTTCATAGACGTTGGTTAGGTTCCCCTATGATTATGGCCCCTGGAAATGATCTCGCGTTCTGTCAGAGTGCAACTAATACACTTCTATATCACGAACAATACATCCACCAATTGACAGAGTAAGCCAAGGGCGGGGATTGGGGTAGGGGTTGCGGTTATGTAACGTGGCAAACATAAATTCTGATCCACTTACAATCCATAAAGAGACACTGAGCATTGACCTCCAAAGACCCAAGAATGTAATATTATGAGCCCAAAGTTCCTCTCAGACTCTGAAAGAAATTTCGTAACGGTGAGGAACTCTCATGTAACATCTTAGTGTGTGTATGTGTGTGTGTGTGTGTGTGTGTGTGTGTGTGTGTGTGTGTGTGTGTGTGTGTGTGTGTGTGTGTGTTTCTCTCTCTCTCTCTCTCTCTCTCTCTCTCTCTCCAAGTACATTTTTCGGACGAGACAACACGCACCAATGAACTAAAATACACCCTTCCACCACAGAAACTAAAAGAACTTGAGCTCATCCTCTCACACACGAAAGAAATTACGTAATGGCCAGGAGCTCTCAATCGTCAGGTTTGTTTGCACGTCGGCCGTATTGACTTCATGGTGGCCGAGGCACTAGATACAAGTAGAGCGTATGTACTCAGGCCTCACGGAAATCGACTCGTAACCGTCTGTAAACAGAAGGCAGTTACGTAATGGATGAAGATCTTCCTGTCTTATGCTCTGTTTGTTATGGTTGTATTCTTATACAAAATGTCAAGTCCATAAGTCGCACTCAGCGCTGGCTGGTATGCTTAAACTGTAGATTTCATATTTGTAAGTTACCACATTTGTGCGTTATCTGAAGGCCAGAATTACTGGGAATAATGCGAAGCAAATTGAAGGTTCTTCAAATCGTTCTCATATAAGAATAATAATTATAATGAAATACCACAAAACCACTCTTCTTTACACCGTCACGCATACTAATCTTTCCCACGCCACAGTTATGACTAAACATACGATCAAATTAAATCCAATTGTGGACTGCGCCGATCTCAAATATGCTGGATGCCGCAATTTTTGTTTAAGTGTATGACCATTATTCTCAAATCTTTTCTCTGATGGACGAGGTAGTGACGCAAGAAAAGCTTACTATCGAACAGTGGTGTGTGTGTGTTCTTACCTAACTGTTCTTACTTACTTGTATCTTCACAGAAACGAGCCAAGCTCTTACTGTCCCGTGTATTAAACCATTTTTATCACATCTGTAAATTTATAAATAATTTTGGCACATACTTTTTCATTCGGTAGTGCATTTCACTGATCAGTTGCCCTATTTGGGAAACTGAATTTTCTTACGTCTTTATCGCCTCTCTTTTTATATAGTTTTTTTGCAGTGTCCTCTTGCTGATGCTTCCCCATGGGTTATATATTCATATATGTCTATTTTCACTTTCCCTGCGATGCATTTATATAGCATAATCATGTTTCTTCTTTCTCTCCTGTACTGTATGTGTGTGTGTGTGTGTGTGTGTGTGTGTGTGTGTGTGTGTGTGTGTGTGTGTGTGTGTGTGTGTGAGTACCCTGGTTTCACACAAATTAAGTAACGGGTAACCTTCTATGAGACTCGAAAGTAGTTACGCAATGATTGATGAAAACCCAATCTGCTGATCTGTTTGCCACTCTCATGTATTCAACTGCTGGAAGAGACAATGATGGTCATGCTAACTGATATTTACCTGGCATCATCGCAGTGCCTCTCTTACATTACATTCCATGCTACTTTCACACATCGCAACGCTTCTCCTGCCACACTCAGCCACACTATACTCTCTTCACTTCACGTAGACTTGTCATCTCTTCTTGAATGCAAGATATTAACATTAGAATATGGTGCTAGTCACAAATAAGTGCGATTAAATGGACGTAGAACGAGATTCGGGGTTTACGAAAGGCCCTCGGATCGGATTGACACGAAGCGACGGCCGTATGCTGGGAGTCGTCCTTGTACCCTTTGGTTACCCACACCGTAGGGCTCGCAGCTCCCTTAGGTGGCCCCCCTAACCCTCGAAGTCCGAGCCCTGTGCCGCAGATGGATTTCGGAGCTCGACATTCACTTATACTCGGACAGCACCCTGGCCTACCTACTGGCGTGCATTTCAATGTTGCTTGGAAGCGTGGCGAGGAGGAAGAGGAAAAGGATGACTTGGATGAGGGTGACTCAATGGAAGATGAACCGACGAAAAATGAATCAACGGAAGATTCATTAACGGAAGATGGCTCAACACATGATGATGATGGTGAACCCGACTATGGGGGAGAACTAAAAAAAATGTACCAAAAGAAATAAAGAAGGAAGAGACAGAACTGTCAAATATCATGGAAAGTGAACAGAGAGAACCTGAAGAGGAGGATATAGTGAATGAAATAGAAAATGAAGAGGACAAAATACAGAAAATGAACAAAGGAAAGTAGAGGAAACGAGAGAAATATTGACCAAGTTAGAAAATAAATGAGAGCTAGAGAAAACAATACAAATTTTGAGAAAAACAAAGTGAAGAAAGGGCAATAGATGAGGAAAAAATAGGGATTTAGGGTAAAAAGAAAGAGATGAAAAAGAAATAGAACTGCTTGAAATATGAGACAGCAGAGCGAGGAAGACAAAGAGAAGGAGAAGAAGAAGAAGAAGAAAAAGAAGATGAAGAAAAAGAAGAAGATGAAGAAAAAGAAGAAGAAGAATGAGAGACGGAAAGAAAGGGGTCAACTGGCCAGAAAGAAGAAATAATAAAGTGAAAGAGGGAAAAAAGGATGGGGAGGAGATAACAAGCATAATAAATGAACTAATAGCAACGGAGATAACGAAACTGGAAGCAGTACAGGATAGTATCACTGACCAGGAATTAAAACTGATAAAAGTAATAGGCGAATCGGAAAAGAAGCTTAAAATATTGGGCGGGAAAAAAAAAAAAGGCCAGAAACTGAAGAGAGGTGGGAGTTGATTGAAATGATTTTGATCGAGGCCTTAGCTGAAGTATGAGACACAGAAGCCGAGAGAGAGATTATCCAATACGAAGAGGGATTGATCTTGCATGTTTACAAGAGGAAAAGGGGCACGAAGAAGAGAGGGAACGGGAAAATGAGTTGACTTAGAAGAGGTTGATGAATACAATGATGAGAACAACGTTAAGAAAAAGGGAAGATTGGGGAGAAAGAGATGAAATCGGAAAGACTGTAATCTTTCTCTCAATCAAATGCTGAATATATAAGTGCCTCAGAAGCGGTTCAGGTGAAATCGGTTCGCGTAAAGAGGGTTCAGTGAAGACTGTTTGGGAATGGGCGGCAGCAGACCGGAATTGGGCCAATGTGTCTGCCATGGTCATTGTGTGGCTGTGATAGCTTAGGGGATCTTTCTCAGCACTACCGGATTGGGTTGAAGTGACTCCCACACCTCACACCCACTCGCACACCACACGCCCACTCCCACTTCCACAACCACTCCCACTTCCACACCCACACCCAAACCCAAACCCTTATACACACACACCCTCTTTAATATGAGTGAGCTGACCGTTTTCCTCACCTCTTGAATGGGATGGAGGCGAAGTCTTCTTCCCCACCCCTTATTAAATATAAGCGTAGACGCGAACAGTCTTGGTTCTCCCACCCCTTATAGGAGTAGAGGCGAACATCTTTGTCTCCCCACCACTTAAATGATAAAGGAGTGCAGGTGAACATCCTTGTCTCCCCACCACTTAACTGATAAAGGAGTGGAGGTGAACATCCTTGTCTCCCCACCACTTAGTAAATAAAGGAGTGGAGGTGAACATCCTTGTCTCCCCACCAATTAGTAAATAAAGGAGTACAGGTGAACATCCTTATCTCCCCACCACTTAGTAAATAAAGGAGTGTAGGTGAACATCCTTGTCTCTCCATCAGTTAATTGATAAAGGAGTGGAGGCAAACAGTCACCCCTTATTAAATAAAGGAGTGGAGGCAGTCTGCTTCCCCACCCCTTAAATAAACCAATGGGGGGTAAAGCCGACCGCCTCCCGTCCACACCTTTGATCGAGTGGCGAAGGAGCAGTCCCCCTCCTCTGACGGAGTGGAGGCAAGCAAGCCCACCATCAGTTTGTGCATCTCTCTCTCTCTCTCTCTCTCTCTCTCTCTCTCTCTCTCTCTCTCTCTCTCTCAATATATATATATAATGCACCATACATTTCCTCTGCATGTACAGTTGCGGACATATCAAACAGAAACACCCCGTCCAGCTGTGAGGTGTTGTAATGTTCTCCGCATCTGGTAACACTGATAGGTTTGGAACTTCGCCAGGTTTCGATCAGTCGCTGGGATGAACCGAACGCTGTGATCATTGCCGTTGTGCAGTTACTGATGTTCCGCCTGACAATATACTATACTGAAAATAAGAACGTTTTTTAATATGGTAGTAAAACAATTTCACACCATACATATTCGCATTTTATTCACATGAAACACAGGTTTCTTAAGTGTGAATTTCGACAAACATCACAAACCACACATTTACTGACGGCCAGCATATAAGCCATTATAACATCTGCATTCCTGCACGTATCACAATAATCACAAAATTACCGTGACTTCTCTCCTCCCTGACCGTGAACCTAACTGGTAGGCCTCTTTAATCGACGCAATTTCATTAGAGGTGGTGCCACAGGAGGAGGCAGGGTGGGCGCCTGGGAGTCAGGAGGATGGAGGTGGGTGAGAGGGGGCAATAGTGGTCTGGATGTTGGGGGAGGGGGGCTCTACAGGCGACAAGTGATGGGGTAGGTCATGGGGTAGGGGAGAGTGAAGCAAGGATGGGATGGATAAATGATACGCTGGTGACATGGTGCCAAATCGGTTATAGTTTAATGTTAATTATGGAATTTGATAGTCATGCCGTTATTCAGACTTTGACACGTTGCGCTGTCTACCAGCATGTTTTGATATATCTTCTATAGGACGATCTACTTCCCACGGGGTGGCACACATACACGAACCCTGCTTTATTAGTGTATGATGACGACCATTTCATCACATGGTGATATATAAAACGTTCTTAGAATGTTTGATGTCACACCTGTTGTCAGGGCGACTGGGAGCCATTCTTGTTGCGTTTACGTAGTAATATCGTGGATGACGACTGTGACACTGCAAGTAGGGGAGGGGGAGGGAGGAATTTTCTCTTGCCACAGTAAATAATGATTAACAGTAGTGATTCGTTATTACCTGTATAGCGCCGATGTAAACGAAAGCGTGGTTTACAAGAAGGGGATGGACTTGGTCCCAGAACATAGGTGGCGATGCTGGTGTGGCCTAATAGGTGGGTAGAGAAATGCCTTATCAGCTGTACTACATGATCTTTAAGTCGAATTTCTGTAACCCCTATACTGATAGATAAATCGTGGTATGAAGGACTTGTAATCGTTAAGTAATCTGATTCACAACATCAGAATCCAGTTCACTGTCCGTCCCTCCCTCTTTCCAACAGTTGCGTATACTCAGACATGGGTACGGACGGGGACGGGAGAAGGCCGTGACGATTGCTAAATCACGAACAGCGGATCACATGTTTATACATCAACGACAGTGGTTCACTTGTCTTCGTTAGTGGATTGCAATATACACTGTTACTCAGCCAGGGCAACAGATCCATGTTCGGACACTGCTGAGATGTGTGGCTTAGTAGTTGCTCTCCGTGAACAGGGCAATGATCCTCGTATTTATCTTTATCCTGTCAGTTTCATACAGCTTGAACGCTACTCGGTTGTTTAGCATAAAAAAGCACACTGCAGAAAAAGTGGGTGTTTGCATTTAATACAAGAAATTTCTGTAACTAATGGCATAGCTGATGTAATATGCACGTGCTCAAACTGGATAACTGCAGACATTACAAACTTGTTCCACCATTACTGGCTCGAGAATTGGTGATGGAATGCATGGGGCATACGACATTTGCTCAGTATGAACTTAAATATAACTGATAACCACTGGCAATGTGTAAAATCAACAGCCAAACACGGCATACAGAAAACGGTAACATAAACCTTGGTTAAAACAACCTTTATTTTACATCGGTGTCACACAGATATTAATGAGAACCATAGGCACCATCATTACTGTCAGATTGTTTATAATTGTTGGTGATAAAGGACAAATCTACGTAGGCATATCCATACTCTGCGATATCAGTCGTCATCCATGATGATGATACGTATCAGGCTACAAGAGTAATTCCATTTCACTATGACAACAGCTGCAACATCGTTCAAACTGTAGGGACGTGTCATATGTCTGCACATTAACAAATGGTCACCATACTCATATATAGGGGTACCGAGCAGCCCAGTGGAAAGTGTGTCGTGAATTGTTACTATGGTCGGACTCAAATATGAAGTCCGTTTGGGTGGGGCCCGAGAGGGGATTTCCCTCTCTACAGCTCTGCCGCATCAACCCCAGTACCTACCTCTCTCTCTGTCATATGTCAGCTATTTACTATTTGAAATTGTATAATAAATATTCTGTACTTATTAAATATATTAAATAAGGCTATATAGTGCTATGAATGTGTCGCTTTTTAGGATAATAGCAATGATTTGTATAAATTCCACACCACGTGACAACGTCGCTTTCCGACGTTGCCAGAGGTCAAGGACACCCACCTCAGACTACAGGTGACCGGTCACTTCCTCCCCGATCCCCACCCACGATGGCAGCTACTCTGACTCGCTCTCGTGTGCTCCACAGTCGGGAGAAAGAACTTATATACAATGTGAACAAGTATTTTATAGAAGAAAGATCAGAGAGAGAACTTATGCCTGCTGAGGAAACCTCTATAAAAAAAAAACGCGCCAAGACTTTTACCTCAGTGGTGGTGTGGAAAAAAGGTCGAAACAATATAGAAGAAAACACAACTTATAAATATATAAAAACTTTCTCAATCAACTGAGAGAGAGAGAGAGAGAGAGAGAGAGAGAGAGAGAGAGAGAGAGAGAGAGAGAGAGAGAGAGAGAGGAGGTTTGGCAGAGCTGTAGAGAGGGAAATCCCCACGCGGGCCCCACCCAAACGGACTTCATATTTGAGTCTGACCATAGTCATCAGGGTCAATCACAACATGGGGCAACGTCAACATAACGTTTCATGGACTGGCTGTAAAATTCCATGTTCTCCATGAAACAGTGATTTGGCCCAGCCATCACCTTGTAATCTATCCTTTCCACTGTAGCTCCTGTCGTCTACCAAAGTCCACCGTCCCCTACCCTATCACCCCTCTCCTGTAGCCTCCAGTTCAACCACTATTGCCACCTTCCTCACCTACCCTCCTCCACTTGTCTTCCAGGTCCCTACCCTGCAGCCTCCTGTGGCGCCACCTCCTGTAGGCAGTGAACTTGCTTCGATTTTAGAGGTTTACCAATGTCAGATTCACGGCAGGGAGGATGGGCGTCACGATAATTTTCTGTTCATTGATGGTTGTGGGGAAGCTGATAACTGTGACTTATATGATGAATTGTAAACTGCTGCATGGTTCATGACTCGAAACTAAACCACTCATGAAATCCGTGGCATTGATAATAACTGCCATTATGTAGAGGGTGTATTGTGAAACTTTTAAAAAACTTACCATAATCATGACATGCTAATATCAGTATATGTTAAGGCGGAGCATTACTTATATACTATACTATCACTAATAACTGCGCACAGCTGCAATGATCTCGCGTTTGGTTCGTCCTAGTGACCGAACGAAACCTGGTGAAGTTTCATACCTATCAGTGTTACCAGATGCGGCGAGCATTACACCAATCGCTAGTGGACGGATTGTTTCTGTATAATATGTCCGTAACTGTACAAAGGTATCTGTAATTCTGGCCTGTCAGTCTATCTAGCTATCTACCGTTAATCTGTCTAGCTAAATCTGTCTATCTTTATCTGTCTATCTGTCCCACCAGATGCTAAATCCTGGCGTCCCATCCAACATATGTATCTGTCCTTATCTGTCCATTTATTTATCCATTCATCTCTTCCTAAATTCCAACATTCCATACAACATGACATCAGTAACAGGATTCTGCCTGTCCTCCTCCCCTCCCTTCCCCTCCCCTCCCCTCCCCTCCCCTCCCCTCCTCTCTCTACGCGTCACAGCAAGCCTTGCAAGGATCCTCAAAATCTTGGTGTCACGTCCATTCTGGTACTCAAATTCTCCTCCCTCAATTTTCTCCCCTATTCTTTTTTATCCCCCCTGTGGCGGGGGGGACACAACCTGGCCGCACTATGGGGTGGTACTACTACTCTGCGGCCAGGTTGTGTTAGGAAGAATACTGCCACCGTATTCCCTGCGTGTCGTAAAAGGCGACTAAAAGGGGCGGGGTGAGGGGACTAGGGACCCCCTCCTCTGTTTTGTAGTTCCTAAAAAGAGACAGGCCAGAGAAAGGGATGGGGGATGGAGTTATCCCCGTACCCTGAAGATTGGGTCTATGAATGTGCGTGGATGTAGTACGATTGAGGCTAAAAGGGAGGAGATTGGGAGAATGTTTGTGAGAAGAAAGTTGGATGTGTTAGCTTTGAGTGAAACGAAGATGAAAGGGAAGGGGGAATCTATGTTTGGAAGTGTGAATGGAAGATTGTCAGGTGTTGATAGAGGAAGGGCAAGAAAAGGTGTGGCCTTGTTAGTGAGTCCGGAAGTTCAGCAATGTGTGATTGAATGGAAGGAGGTGTCATCGAGACTGATGTGGGTGAAAGCGAAATTTGAACGTGAGTTGTGGGTGTTTGTGAGTGCATATGGGCCTGGTAGTGAAAGGGATGAACAAGAGAGGGAGTCTTTCTGGAATGATGTTGATGAGTGTCTGCAGAGTTTTGAAGCGAATGTGAATGTGGTAATGATGGGAGATCTGAATGCTAGAGTGGGAAATGTAGCAGTTGAAGGTGTAGTTGGTATGCATGGTGTGCCTGGAAGAAATGAAAATGGGGAACGAATGATAGCGATGTGTGTTGAGCGAGAGATGGTGATTGGGAATACGCTGTTTGAGAAGAAAGATATTTATAAGTATACATGGGTGAGACAGGAGGGTGGAAGGGTTGTTGATAGAGCCTTGATGGACTATGTGGTTGTGTCTAGGAAATGTAATAGGAAGATTGTTGGATGTGAGAGTTCTGAGAGGGGAGGGTGGAGGTATGTCTGACCACTACCTGGTGGAGGGAAAGTTAAGAGTAGGTAAGAGATGGATGAGAGCTAGGAGGGTTAGGTGTGGCAGGGAGGTTTTGAAAGTGAGTGAGTTGGATAAAAGAGAGAAAAAGATAGAGTATCAGGAGAAATTGAAAGATGAGTGGAACGCAGTGAAAGATCGGGAAAATGGCAGCGTGGAGGAGGAATGGCAGTTGTTTAAGAGTGCTGTGGTGGGGCATGCAGAAGAGGTGTGTGGTGTGAGACGTGTGGGTGGTGGTGTAAGAAAAGGAAGTGAATGGTGGTGCGAGGAAGTAAGTATGGCTATGGCTGAGAAGAGACGTGCATATGAAGTGTGGCTGCAGAGGAAGGATGAGATGTCATATGAAAGGTATAAGGAGAAGAGGAATAGAGCGAGAAGGGCTGTGCGTGATGCTAAAGTGGCAGCAGATGAGAGGTGGGGTAGGCGGCTGACAGAGAATTTTCAGCAGAATAAGAAAATGTTTTGGAAGGAGGTGAAAAGGGTGCGAAAGGGAGAGTCTGGGAAGGAAGAACGAGTAAAATCAGAGGATGGAAGGGATGTTAATTGAGATGGATGCAGTAAGGAAGAGATGGGCAGAGTATTTTGAAAGATTGTTAAATGTAGAGGAGGAAAGGGTGGCTGAGATTGTGGCGGATGGAAGGGTGCAAAGGAATAAATGTGTTGGGAGAGTTGAATGATTCTTTGATCACGAAGGAGGAAGTGGAGAAGGCAGTAAAGGAGATGAAAACAGGGAAAGCTGCAGGTATGGATGGGTGTGCTGTGGAATGCCTGAAGGGTGGTGGAGTGACTATTGTTGACTGGTTAGTAAGATTGTTGAATGTGTGCTTTGAGAAAGGTATGGTGCCAATTGACTGGGCAAGTGCTTGTGTGGTCCCGTTGTATAAAGGCAAGGGTGATAAGTATGAATGTACTAGCTTTAGGGGTATAAGTCTGTTGAGTGTTGTAGGTAAGGTGTATGGTAGAGTGTTAATTATGAGAGTTAGATAGGGTACAGGCGGAGTGATTAGTGATGAGCAGTGTGGCTTTAGGAGAGGGAGGGGATGCGTTGATCAGGTGTTTGCTGTGAGACAAGTGTGTGAAAAGTATTTAGCGAAAGGCAAGGATGTGTTTTGGGCATTTATGGATTTAGAGAAAGCGTATGATAGAATTGATAGGGAGGCTTTGTGGACTGTTTTAAGATTGTATGGACTTGATGGTAGGTTACTAAAAGGGGTGAAAAGTTTTTATGTAAATAGTAGAGCGTGTGTAAGAGTGGGAAATGCTGTGAGTGATTGGTTTCCCGTGAGAGTGGGGCTGCGACAGGGATGTGTGATGTCGCCTTGGTTGTTTAATATTTACATGGATGGTGTTGTAAGGGAGGTGAATGCAAGAGTTTTAGGTGGTCTGTGTCTGGTAAATGTTGATGGAGGAGAGTGGAATCTGAAGCAGCTGCTGTTTGCAGATGATACTGCACTGGTGACTGATTCAGAGGAGAGATTGAGACAGTTGGTAGAGGAGTTTGGAAGGGTGTGTGAAAGGAGGAAATTGAAAGTAAATGAGAATAAGAGTAAAGTGATGAAGTGTACGAGGTTGATAGATGGTAGGGGGATGAATATAGTTTTGAATGGTGAGTTGCTTGAGGAGGTAGATTGTTTTAAATATCTAGGGTCACATGTTGCTGTGGATGGAAGAATAGATGCAGAAGTGAAGTTTAGAATAAATGAAGTAGGAAAGGTACTGGGAGGAATGAAAAAAGTGTTTAAATGTCGTTCGCTTAGAATGGATGTAAAGAGAAGGCTGTATGAGGGTGTTGTGGTACCGACTGCATTATATGGGGCTGAAACATGGAATATGGGTGTAGCAGAGAGGAAAAGTTTGAATGTAATGGAGATGAGATGTCTGAGGAGAATGTGTGGAGTGACGCGTATGGATCGGGTGCGAAATGATGAAGTGCGAAGGAGAACTGGAGTTGTTCGGGAGATGGCTGGCAGAGTTGAGCAGAGGGTGTTGCAATGGTTTGGGCATATGGAGAGAATGGATAATGAGCGATTGGTGAAAAAGATAACTAGATCTGATGTGAGAGGTGTAAGGCTGAGAGGAAGACCACGAATAGGATGGATGGACAGTGTGAAGAGAGCGCTGGATGCGAGAGGGATGTCTGTTGAGCAAGGAAGAGTGGCTGTGCGTGACAGAAATAAATGGAGAGAAATTGTGAATGAATAAGTGATGACGCAGCCCTGAGGGGATATTCTCCCGCATTTGGTCTGATCAGCTAGTCAGGTCAGGTGCGGATAAGGGGATGGGTCTGTTATGATGTGGCAGGGGTAAACCAGTTCTGCTGTCGGGCCCTGCTGCGGATGTCACTGATTGCATTGCCCAGTTGACCCTTGTGCGGTGTGGTGCGGTGAGGACCTGTCCGTTCTCCCCTTTGGGGCTAAGATGCGAATGAATGTGTTTGAATGGATGAGTAAATGGAGAGTGAGTCGTCCTGTCTCGGCTACCTCCCTTTCCTTGGGGGAAGCAGCCTAGGTATATAGATAGATAGATAGATTCTTTTTTACCTCTTCTCCTCCACCATATCCTCCTTTCCTCTCCTCTCCCCCTCCCCCTCCCCCCTCCCCCTCCCTCTCCCCCCTCCCCCTCCCCCCCTCCCCCTCCCCGCTCCCCTCCCCCTCCGCCTTCTCTCCCTCTCTCACAGAAATCCTTCAAAATATCATTAAATTTATATGTATGTAAGTGCCACGTCCATCGTAGTATCCCAAACCCTCCATCCTCATAATGAAGTCGAGGTCACTACAGGCAGTTAGTATAAATCAATGCCTAATGCTGTCCTCGCTATGGAGTGATGGAAAGGCGATAACCCTGCGAGAAATACGTGACGACTGAGATTCTTACTCCTCCACTCTACTGCAACTGAGCCCCAGGATTCATAAAAGTGCTTAACTTTTTGGACACTATATTCGTCGCTGAAGGAGGCTCCCTAGCATCTCGTACGTAGCGATATATTTTTGGAAACGGTTGATTAATATCCTTTTGTCTGTGCAAAGTATGGCAAAATTAGGATTATTTATGTAATAAGGAGAAGGTCAGTAAAGTGCAATAAGCAAATAAATCACTTAAGAAAATGTGTTAGGGAACTTCCTTAATCGACAAGAATATGGGCCGCCTCTGTCTTGTAGTATTTATGTTGACTGATCTAAGTCGTCTGGTGTTAGCCTAATTACCGTACAGTTGCAGGCGTGCCAGGATCATACAAAAACTTCGTAGTATTAGCTCGAATCTGGTGTTTGTAGCCTCTCCTGTTTTTCTGCTCTTTCTTCAGTTGAACAAAATCTTCAGGTGTTAGCCTGAATAAAATACTCAAGCACACCTGCCGAAGTGAAAGGGTTAAGTCTGATTTGTGCTTAACCCCTTCAAACCAGGAACGCATTTTTCTTTCGATGCTTCCTACCACCATACTGTTTTATTCGGGTTTGGAGGGATCTTTCTTAGTAGAGGAGTTTGAGGGGGGTTGTTCGTATTCTCTTCACTGAAAAAGGGTTTCCCCAGCAATATTAATATACGATAGCAAGAGTAAGATATATATGACGTCCTCGGGATGAAGGTTTAAAATGTAAAAGGTTAGCTAATACAACTGCCAATTTTCTCACGAGCAGACAAGAGTGAATAAAAACAAGAAAAAAATACAACCAAACAAAATGTGTTTTCTCTAATTATTGCCATTTTGAATCTAGTGGCGCTTTTCAATTTATTGTTGCCAGTCACACGATTTGTATGAAATTTAAGAGGCCACTTGTGAAAGAGGTTAATGAAGGCTTTGTCTGTCCCGTCCAGATAGAAAAGTCTTCACTAAATTGAACAAAACATCTGCAGATAGTAAAATTAAGATAAAAAAATCGTCATACCAGCCAAACGGTTAAATACTATTATCATAATGGTTGGTCAAGAACCTTTATGAATACAGACGCAGGACAAGGAACCGACAAACTTACGATGTTCCTGTGTCGTAACTACGATTTGTTTTATCCAGGAAGGGGACAGGAACGAGGAAAAAAATTCTGATGCACTTGTCTTTCCCTGTTCCTCCTGCGAAAACAAGCCTTTGTAGCGTCTCTTCCCTGCCACGTCATGTCCGCATATGGCACGTTATTTTTTCTGTTATATTGCTATGAAAAAAATATAAAACCACATAACAGAATATTGAGATTAAATGGGTAAAATAAATAATTAAGAAAGAAATAAGAAAACTTCCTATGGCGAGGAAATAACGGTTTCTTCAGCCCGGCGTCCGTTTCGGTGCTGGGTTATTTTTTAATAAGATAGTCTAATACGCTCTCGTATGATGATAAAACAACACGCGTCGATATAATATTAGTATTATAAAAGCAGAATACTGAAGTGTAATTGGAAGTGTAAATCGTCAAGGAAGAGTACTAGAACTACTACAAAGCCGGCCAAGATACAGCCGTTGGTTATGGCAGGGGCTGGACAGTATGTTGGTGTGAACTCCGGCTCCACCAACGACGTAAAGGTGTGGTGTGACAGAGATGGGGCTGCCCAGTACCACATATTGTGATTAGTGGTATGGGAGTGTCCAATACCTCGTACTGTGATCAGTGGTATGGGAGAGTGTCCAGTACCTCATACTGTGATTAGTAGTATGGGAGAGTGTCCAGTACCACATAATGTGATTAGTGGTACGGGAGAGTTTCCAGTACCTCACATTGTGAGTAGTGGTATGGGAAAGTGTCCGGTATATCATATTGTGATTAGCGTTATTGGGGGATTAGTCAGAACTTTATATTGTGACTTACAGGGGTACCCGGTGTTCCCGGGCCAAAAAGGCGAACACTTTAATCTTATTTGTTCTAGTTCAATCTTTCTTTCTGCTCCAGAAGGACAATGTAACTCTTATGATTCTGAAATGAGATTATAAGAGATCCAAGAACTTTCTACTTCAGCTTTAGCAGACTAACGCTCAGTATTTGTGTGCACTTATGTACTATAACCGGTGACCTCAAATGACCTCCGACTGGTGACCTCAAATGGCCTCGGAGGTCAACTTCACATAGCCTACGTCCGAACTGGAGGTCATATGAGTCTCCATGTCAAAAATTGGGCTGCTGGGTCCAGACGTTCGAGCGTGTATTACCGGTGACCTCAAATGACCTCCGCCCAGTGACCTCAAAATACTTCGGAGGTCAACGTCACATAGCCAGTGTCCGAACTGGAGGTCATAAGAGTCTCCATGACAAAAATTGGGCTGCAGGGGTACCTGGCGTTGCTCGGGTAAAAAAGGCGAACACTGCCGGTGACCTCAAATGACCCAAATCTGAATTTTGAACCCCCTAAAACCATCCTTGGGTCACCCTGATTCAGAACATATTTGGGTCTGGTGGTCTCTGGCCCTTGGTTTGGGCGTGATTGAGGGACAAACAAACAAACAAACAAACAACGCGACTCTATTTATGTAGATCAGTGGCTAGACTGGTCGGTGTCTTGGGTCTCATTAGATTTTAAAGTTGAAGAAGTCT